>NC_056737.1:1708576995-1708666995 GCF_019279795.1 Protopterus annectens | reverse complement strand
AGGTCATTCACACCAGCATGGACAATGACCGAGTCATATTTGTACTTGCCTTGGAGTGACCTGAGTGCTTGTGTTATGTGGCGGATCCTAGCGCCCAACAGGCTGCTCACCGTGACCCTCTCCTTGTTCAGCCTGGTGAGCGGGACGTCAGTGTGCCTGACGATAGAGTCACCTATTACAAGTGTATCAGGTGTGTTGTTTAGTCTTAAGGATGTGACTGTTTGGCACACTGGCTTTGTGAGATATGTGTTGCACGTGTTTTGTTTTGGGGTAGGGGCTGCTTGGGTGTCTGCTTTGGAGGTCTCTGCTGCTTCGGCAGACCTTTATTTAGAGCCTCCGAGTATGTTTTTGTGTGATTATGTGTTTGGTTTGCTGTCGTGGTAGGTCTATGTGAGACTGGAATTGTAGTGAGTGTGGTTTCCTTCTCCTCCTGACTGGTTATGCCAGTACTGAGTTGAGAGATCTATATGGTTGCATCTCTCACATGTGTTGGAATTTGTTGGGAGGAGGAGAGGGTTGTCTGTGTACATGAGGCAGTTGTAACATTGCCTCAAGATTCCCAGATTCACCAGCTGGACCGGAGAGGAGATTGACAACTGACCTTTGGACATGCTAGAATAATATTGGGAATTCCTTAATAATTGAAAACCAGGGCCAGTGGGGAGTGAGGGTGTAGTGCTTTTAATTTTTAGTGCAGACTTATATAATTGCTTTAGTGAGCAAGTGCCAGGTAACTTAAGTGCAATGTGTTACAGAAAACCAAATTGTAGAGGTATCAGTATCCCAAACGGCTTGGAGAAATAATCCACACAAGTTTTAGCGCTTTCAGTCACCAATTTATTTTGTGACCTTCCTCAGAAACAGTTAATTTACTTCCATTACTTCCATTTATATCGTACAACAGGAAATTACCTCATAATTACACAGATAAATTTAAAGTGCTATATGATACTATTTCTATCTAAAATTATGTACTGCAATTCATCCTTACAGTATGAAATTCTTTAAATAAAAACATTTTTCTATATATAAAACTTGAATCTGTGCATTATTAATGACACTGTATTATGTTATATAATGTCACAATAAGAAAGTTTTATCTGTACTTTAAAAAACATTTTAAATTTATTGTGTCGTTCAATCCAGGAAATTTGTCAGCTCCTAAATGAAGCTGCCAGTAGGCTTCCTTGCATTCTAAGATGTTGTTTAAGTCACCATTAAAAGTAATATTTTCTACACTATCTAAAACGAAGAATTCAAACTTTTTGAATTCCTCGCAAGTGATAGAATGCCTAAATAGAGCATTAAATTTGTCTTTCTTCTTTATAGCCAAATTGTGTTCATATACACGTCTTTTTAAATTTCTTTTGGTTTTACCAATGTAGTATTGTCTGCATGTCACACATTTAGCTACATAAACTAATAGTTCGCTGTTACAATTGAAATAATTCTTAGCCCAAAATGTTTCATTAAATAGGCCTATTGTAATAAACGATGTGTTAGAAATAAATCTACACTGTTTGCAGTTATTACAACTGTAAGTTCCTTTTTATTGTACATGCCCTAGATGGCTTTTTCATTTCTCCATGAAATTCTAACATACTCTTAATGTTGGAAACCTTTTTATAAGTGAATTTGGGACTTAAACCCAAAATATCTGCTAAATCTTTATTCCCCACTATAATGTTCCAATTTTGTGTAATTATGTTTTTTATCTTCCATAATTCGTCCACTATGGGAATAGGAAAAGCTATTCGATAATTATCATTATTCTCCAGTGTATTACCATTCTCAAACAAATTTCCAGCTTGCACCATAATTTCTGTAGACTAATATTGGTCTTGCCACATTTTTTCTCAAATTCGGAACTTCTCTCTCTATTGTATTAATCCACTCGTTGTTGTAACCTCTTTTTTGAAATAACATATTCAAAATTCTTCCTTCTTTTAAAAAAATGTCGTCATCTGATGTTAACCTACTCAATCTTATGTACTGTCCTTTGATGACCCCCTTCTTCATATGGACAGGGTGCAAACTATCATTGTGCAAATATTGATTTGCAAAATAAGGTTTTCTATAAATCTGACTCGAGAATTTTCTATTCTCCTCATCAAATCTTCATATTGATGTCCAAAAAATTAATTGTCTTACCAAACTCACCAAGTTTGAAATACAAAAAGGAAGTTGTTTTATTGAGGTCCTCGACTAATTCTGTGAATTCCAAGTAATCTCCTGACCATAAGAAAATCAGGTCATCTATAAACCTGCAATATAATCTAACTTTAGAATAGTTTGGGTGCGTTTCTAAATATTTTTGCTCCCAGTTTGCCATTACAATGTTCGCAAACGCAGGAGCTACTCTCGCACCCATAGCTACTCCTGAGGTCTGCTGATACATTTTTTTGTTGAAGGTAAAGAAATTATTTTCTAATATGATTTCCATAAGAGTACAACAAGTGTTTATTTTTGTACTTGTAAGAGTAGAATTTTTGCACAAATATTCTCTCATATATTCTATTCCTACCTGCTGGTCTATGGAAGTGTAAAGACTCCTGACATCTAGTGTACCAAAATTTAAATCCTCACTTTCAATAGAAAAGTTCCTCAAAATTTCCAATAAGTGCCAGGAATCCCTCAAGTAATGTTTGGACTTCTGAACTATTGGATTTAATGTCTTGTCTAACCAAATAGATACGTTTTCTGTTTTTGACATCCTCGCTGATATAATAGGTCTAAAAGGGATGTTTTCTTTGTTGTCCTGAATTTTAGGAATTCCAAATAGGTTAGGCATTTTAGGTTCTTCTACCAACATGTATTCATAAGTTTTGAAATCTATTTCTCCTTGACTTAACATATCAAACAGGAAACTATTTATTGTATTGTATTTTGCTTTTATCGTTTCCTTGCCTATATTTTTATATGTGCTTTCATCTGTCAAGGAGTCTTCCATGTTTTTAACATACTCCTCAGTGTTCATAATCACTATTTTCCCACCTTTGTCGGCTTTCATTATTCTAATACTTCTGTCATTACTTAAAGCGTAAAGCTTTTATCTCTAAATCTGACAAATTGTTGTCATAAATGTTTTTATTTTTCTGAATTCTTTCTCACAACAATTTTGAAAAACCTGTAAGGTATTAAGCAAAGGTGGGTTGTAGGTACTGGGCTTTGTAACATCTGGTGTTTCTCCACTATTAACACTGACTATGTCATGCATAATATAATTTAAATTCAACTTTCTTAAATATAGTCTGAAATCTATTAACAATCTTCCCATATTAAATTTGTTTGATGGGATGAATGAAAAACCTTTCTTTAAAACACTTTTTGCATCATCAGACAATAGTACTTTTGACACATTCAAAATGTCCACTTCATAACCATCAACATCTGTTGATTCTGCCACCTTTTCTTGTTCTTTCCCTTCATTTTGTGCTTTTTCTGTGTGGCATTGTACCACCTTGTAGTTCTTTTGTATGAGTTGTTGTTCACTCGAAAAGGGGCCCCTGAAATATTGGACAATGTACTGGCAACTTCAGCATAAGTGGCATTGTCATTGTTGTTCACTTTGTTTGTAGTCGCTGTTTGTTCAACTTTATTATTTGTCTCCAAACTTTGAACATTATCATTGTCATCCATAGATGTTGGTTTGGACAAGTCCACGGATAAAACTTGTTCAGACCTTATTGTTGTTCTTTTGTCATTTAACTCATTATTGTTATGAGTTATGGTGTTTGGATTTTCATTGCCCCCTTCTTCTTTCATGATATATGCTCTATTGGTGTTGTAAGCTAAGAGATCCCTCTTCAATTTGTGTTGTTTTCTTGACACTATGGTCGCCCTGTGTCTTTCTGCTTTAGCCTCAACACCTGCAAACTCTGGGCAGGTATCATTGACGTCAGGGAGTTTTCATATTCCCCGCCAGACTCCGCCATTTTTAATCGTAAACTTGCTGGAACTGTTCTATCTCTCGGCTCGGACGCCCGGACGCCTCATCGCAAGGTACATTCAACAGAACTATTTAATCTTATATTACCCTCTTTATCATCCTTTGAAGTTTGTTTTTGAGTCGCCTCGCTAAAAGAGCGGCTGAATATCCTACGCTCTAACGAAAGCTGTGTTTTACTCTGCAATATACTGTTTATGGTAGCGTTGGTCCTGCTATAGGCGCTACAGGTTCAAAC
The DNA here is from genome assembly GCF_019279795.1 of Protopterus annectens. Taxonomy (NCBI): domain Eukaryota; kingdom Metazoa; phylum Chordata; order Ceratodontiformes; family Protopteridae; genus Protopterus; species Protopterus annectens. The sequence continues at coordinate 1,708,662,811 of NC_056737.1, read as the reverse complement.
TACTGTTAGAGATCAGTTAATTGTGTTTTACCCTGCACTGTAATGCTTATGGTAGTGTTGGCGTTGTTATAGGCGCTATAAGTTTACAACTGCTTTTAAAATCTGAAATCTGTGTTTCTACCCTGTGCTGTATTGTAGCGTGTTTTAACCTGCACTGGATTGTTTCTGTTCTGGTAGTGTTGGCGCTAAAAGCAGTGTTTACTCGGGGCCGCATTGTGTTTGAACATTGTGTTAGTGTTTACTGTGTGTGAAAGTAGTGTTTATCACTTTCGGAACTAGCAAAACTGGCTGTACTTGCTTGCTTCCACTGTTTTAACAGATCAAAGTAGCTAACACCATTGTACTGTGCCTAAGCATCATCTGTTTCTCTAGGGTAAAGTGAAGTTTATTGTAAAAGGTACTGCAAACTGATTTTATACCTCTCTCCTACTGCCTACCTTTACCTAACTCTAGAAATAACAACCTGCTGCTTAACATAGGCTAGCGACTGCATGCAACGTGTCTTTAAAACTGTATCTCTCCTTTCTCTCATTCCAGGAACCCCCCCCCCCTCTATTTTACACTGCGTGGCTCTTCGGTTCATGGCATTGATGGTGCGAATGCACAGACCCTGAACTTCCTATCCTGTAAAGGACTCTACTGTTAAGGAAACACCTAAAATTACAGTGAAACTAAACAGAATAACGATTAGGAGGCAGGAAATTAAACAGGACCTCAAATCTACTGGCAGCCATACACTAGCCTGCCAAATCCTCAGGTCCTGCCATCCAAGAAAGTCCTATCCTGCACCCAACTCACAGACTTGCATCTGGCTGCCTCTAAGGCCCTGCAAACTCTGGGCAGGTATTTCCCCTTCGGGCTCACTCGCACCCCACCCTGCCCCTTATCCCACCCGCCCCCACTATCCCTAAATTTATAGTGATATATTGCCCTTCCCACCCTCTCTTCCTCCCAACGGCTGTCCTCCAATTTACAGCTCCTTCTCCCTCACTACTAGACAACTCCCAGAAAACTTAGAAACCCCTCCTATCATCCCAGTCCACAAGCTACCTCTCTTTCCCCGTCATGGTCAAAACTATGTATTCTTTCATCTTCTCACCAACTTTACTTTTCTTATCCCATACCTTTTAACAAGGTATGAACAACAATCACTCTTAGAAATCTCCTTTCCCAAGGCTCACACTACCCCATACATTCACCTTTCCCCAAACACCATAGCATCCACTCTCCACCCTGCAAAAACACAAGGTCTCTTTAAAACTCATCTAACCCTTCACTACCCTAGCCCAACCAAAAATAAATCCCACCTCAAATTACTGTTCAAACTCCAAAGATTCCTAGAGCACCTAAAACTCTGTATAACCCAGCATGGTGACATTCACCCGAATCCAGGCCCTAACACCAATCGAGTTGTTGTCACCCCAACATTACCCCAAAGTCCCACTAACTCCCTCCTCATCTTTCATCTCAACTTGAGAAGTATTAACAACAAAATACATAACCTACATGCTACAATAGCTACACACTCCCCAGACATCATGTGCTTATCAGAAACATGGCTCAAACCTGCCACAAAGGATGAAGAAATTCTTCCACCTGGCTATAATATTTTAAGGAGGGATCGAAAAACCAAAAGAGGTGGAGGAATAGCTGTCATGTTTAAGAACACGTTTAACATCATTATGAACCCATTGCATCCTCCCCAGGTCTGTAACTTAGAACTTATTTCACTTAAGATTTGTATTAACACCCAAAAATGTATCAATCTTGTAGTAATCTATATTCTGCCAGGGAAGAACCAAGAAAACCTTGAACAAACTTTAAGTTGGTTAGCAACTAACTGCCCTCAAGAAACCATAGTTCTAGGGGACTTCAACATAGACTGGTCCCACTGCTCCTAAGTCAAATCCCAATCTTATCAACCTATATGGCTTCTCCCAAAATATTACATCTCCCACTAGAATTGGTAATACTCAGCAAAAAGAGAGCACGATTGACTGGATTCTCACTAATAAAGATCCAATCAACTATGCCACTGGTACCCTCCCTAACGACCTTAGCGACCACTTTGTCACTTACATTTTAAAGCACAAACTTTCTTGCACCAACCCACCCTTATACAAACTTGTTAGAAATAAGAAAAACTTCAACCCAGAACTATTCCTTATGGAACTAAAATCCTGCAATTGGTCTATCCTAAATACTCTTCCCTTGAGAGCGTGTCATACTTTAATGACACATTCTTAAACATTCTCCACTCTCATGCCCCAAATAGACTAATTAGAGCCAAAGACCGCATTGCTCCCTGGTTAACAAAAGAAACCAAAGCAAAATTAAACTCCGTGACCAGGCTTGGCACAAATGGAGAGCTACCAAAACTCCCTAGACCGTATAATATTTCAGCAGCTTAGAAACTCCAAAAACTGACATAACTCGAGATAAAAAACAGTACTTCTGTCACCTCCAGGACAAACATCAGACTAACCCTAAAAAGTTCTGGGCTGGTTTTAATAACCTCCTCCATCCTGGAAAAACAACTACCCCAACCCCTGAGAATCTTACTGGTCAAGAACCAGAAATAGTAGCCAATACCTTCAACACTTTTTTTACTGAGACCATCCAATCCTTAGCCAATCAACTACCCACCTCTTCCCCCTCCTTAACTCTTCCTGATGACACAGCTACTCTCTCCTTCAAATTACAACCAGTTTCTACCTCCTACATTCGTACCCTATTAAAAAAACTGAAACCGACCACTCTAGCGGCCGATCACCTCCCAGCGGAATACCTTCAAATATCGTCCGATGTCATTGCCTATCCTGTATCAATACTGATTAATAGATCCATTACTGAAGCCACTGTTCCCCCCATTTGGAAAATTTCATACATCATTCCACTTCACAAGGGAGGCTCCTCCACAGAAATAGCTAACTATAGACCCATCGCAATATTGTCTCCATTAGCTAAAATCATGGAACGGTGTGTTCACAAACAACTCCTACACTACCTTACCCTCCATAATCTATTGTCTACAACTCAGCATGGCTTCCGCCCCCACCACAGTACTACCACTGCCCTCTTCTCCTTTGTAGACTCAGTCAATAGTAACCGTAACAAAAAACTAACATCCTCTGCCATCTTTCTTGACCTATCGAAAGCTTTCGATATGGTTAACCACCAACTACTACTATATACCTTGCAAACCCTTCATCTGGACAACTTGGCCCTAAACTGGTTTAAGGATTACCTTGCAGGTAGGCAACAAGCAGTCCAATGGCAAAATAATATATCTCATCTGCTCTCAAACAATATTGGTGTTCCACAGGGCTCCATACTTGGTCCTCTTCTTTTTTCTATTTTCATAAATGATCTGCACACAGTCAACCCCGCAGCCACCTGTATTCAATATGCAGATGACACTACCCTGATATGCTCTGATATCTCTCTTCAACATCTCCAAGCAGCTACCCAGCAATGTTTTGCCAAAGTTGAACAATGGTTCTCTGACCGGAAACTTTTACTCAACCCGACTAAAACCAAGTTACTTCTATTTTTCCCCACGTCCACCACTTCCCTACCCCAAGAACTACCACCTGATAACTCCAGGTCCTTTTTTGTGGAATCCTCTAATGGCACCATCATTGAGCCGTCCCCATACCAAGCTACTTGGTGTCACTATTGACCATAAGCTTAAATTAGACATGCACATCGCCCAAACTATTAAGACAGTTAACAAGAAACTTGGGTCAATGTACAAAATAAAGAACTTTCTTACCCCGCATGCAAAATTAACCATTGCTCGTACCCATCTCATCTCCACCCTACTATATGCCTCACCAATACTAGCTTTCCTCAACAAACGTGATCTTAATAACCTCTCTACCACATACCATCATATTGCCAGATTTGTAACATCTACACCCTATCGCACTCCACCACTGCCTCAACCTCAAAAACTTGGCTGGTTGGAACTGCCCAATCTGCTTAAACTAAACCAACTCACCAAGCATTCAAAATAATCAATCATCCAGAGAAACCCCTCGCTGACCAAAATTCTGACCCCCTACACCAACTTAAGTAGCCTACGATCCTCAAACAGTATTCAGATATTAACCATCAAATCTAATAACATGGGCGGCGATGCTCTTTATGCTAACTCCATTGGAAAGCAATGGAATTCCCTTCCCAACAACCTCAGGCTCATGACCTCACTCAATCAATTCAAAACTAATCTCAGAGAATTTCTTAAGTCTCAATGGTTATGCCCATGTTCCAATCCTGACTAATTTCCCACAGGACCATTAGTATCTAATTCCTTTCTACCTCACAATTCTTTATCCAGCATCTTACTATCTCCTCAGGTATCTATGTCATCTGGCCATCTCAACAAATGTTTACCAGACTAACAGCTTGTATACTTAGATGTTATTACTGTTGGATTTTATTTTAATGCAATTTCTTGTATATATTTAAAAACTTATACTTATGTTAATTATGGGAGCTTTTCTCCCCGGGCCTCTACTGAAAAAGTACATGTATCCAGCTAGACTAGCCCGGTCAACAAATGTAAAATAAAAAAATAAATAAAATAAAATTATACAAAGCCGTAAAGTTTTTAAAGGAAATGTGCCCTTTAATTCTTTGATCTAAAATCTTTATTGTTTCCTTTAATTTATTTAACTCAGCTTTGTAATGATCTATTAATATTATCTATTAATATTATCATCATTTTTACAACAAGTGGATTAATACAATAGAGAGAGAAGTTCAGAATTTGAGAAAAAATGTGGCAAGACCAATATTACAGTCTACAGAAATGATGGTGCAAGCTGGAAATTGTTTGAGAATGGTAATACACTGGAGAATAATGATAATTATCGAATAGCTTTTCCTATTCCCATAGTGGACGAATTATGGAAGATAAAAAACATAATTACACAAAATTGGAACATTATAGTGGGGAATAAAGATTTAGCAGATATTTTGGGTTTAAGTCCCAAATTCACTTATAAAAAGGTTTCCAACATTAAGAGTATGTTAGAATTTCATGGAGAAATGAAAAAGCCATCTAGGGCATGTACAATAAAAAAAGGAACTTACAGCTGCAATAACTGCAAACAGTGTAGATTTATTTCTAACACATCGTTTATTACAATAGGCCTATTTAATGAAACATTTTGGGCTAAGAATTATTTCAATTGTAACAGCGAACTATTAGTTTATGTAGCTAAATGTGTGACATGCAGACAATACTATATTGGTAAAACCAAAAGAAATTTAAAAAGACGTGTATATGAACACAATTTGGCTATAAAGAAGAAAGACAAATTTAATGCTCTGTTTAGGCATTCTATCACTTGCGACGAATTCAAAAATTTTGAATTCTTCGTTTTAGATAGTGTAGAAAATATTACTTTTAATGGTGACTTAAACAACATCTTAGAATGCAAGGAAGCCTACTGGCAGCTTCATTTAGGAGCTGACAAATTTCCTGGATTGAACGACACAATAAATTTAAAATGTTTTTTAAAGTACAGATAAAACTTTCTTATTGTGACATTATATAACATAATACAGTGTCATTAATAATGCACAGATTCAAGTTTTATATATAGAAAAATGTTTTTATTTAAAGAATTTCATACTGGAAGGATGAATTGCAGTACATAATTTTAGATAGAAATAGTATCATATAGCACTTTAAATTTATCAGTGTAATTATGAGGTAATTTCCTGTTGTACGATATAAATGGAAGTAATGGAAGTAAATTACTTGTTTCTGAGGAAGGTCACAAAATAAATTGGTGACTGAAAGCGCTAATACTTGTGTGGATTATTTCTCCAAGCCGTTTGGGATACTGATACCTCTACAATTTGTTTTTTTGTTTCAAAGTTGTTCGTGGTGTATTTTTACGTTTGTTGACTGAGGTTCCGGATCACCATATGGCAGCGGAGGGTCTTTCACAGGACGAGTTATTAAATTTATTGGTGTATTCAACAGGAGAAGAGACTGAACCTAAAAGGAGAGACAAGAGTGTTACTAACTTGGACATACAAAAAATAGTAGCTGGAGCTGTCAGGGAATGCTTGGCAGAATTGAATATTCAAAGAACATTTAATCCAGACATGGTTGGTAAGTCATATGACAGAGTTGGGCGTGGAGACGTGAACTCTGTCAAAGAAAACGAAAGAGGCAGCGTTCTGGATAATGGCGATTCTGTTTCTGAAATAAATAAAAGAAACGAGAGTAGAGGGCACACGGCAGAACCTTGTGGTAGTACCATCGAAGGAAATTCAACATTGGCATTCAATGGTTGTGACGTTTGGAAATATGTATCTAGAGACAACGCAAACCCTTTCGCAGATGTCGAAAATATTACAGTTTCCTTCAAAGTAAGTAGTGACAATATGGACTATATAAATTGTCGTAAAAGTATTTTTGACATGGAAAAGGCTGTTATACAGCATGTAACTTTACTCTTAGAAGTGCAATACTTAGAAGAGTGTGTGAGACGTCAGGTTGTTCCACAGGGCTTGCGCACAGCAAAATTTCCTAATTGCATAATGCCCAGAGATAAACTATGTTCAGATTTAATCAAACTTTACAACGACACCGGAGTAAAAATGATGATAATATTAACAGATCATTACAAAGCTGAGTTAAATAAATTAAAGGAAACAATAAAGATTTTAGATCAAAGAATTAAAGGGTACATTTCCTTTAAAAATTTAACGGCTTTGTATAATGGTGTTGAGGCTAAAGCAGAAAGACACAGGGCGACCATAGTGTCAAGAAAACAACACAAACTGAAGAGGGATATCTTAGCTTACAACACCAATAGAGCATATATCATCAAAGAAGAAGGGGGCAATGAAAATCCTAACACCATAACTCATAACAATAATGAGTTAAATGACAAAAGAACAACAATAAGGTCTGAACAAGTTTTATCCGTGGACTTGTCCAAACCAACATCTATGGATGACAATGATAATGTTCAAAGTTTGGAGACAAATAATAAAGTTGAACAAACAGCGACTACAAACAAAGTGAACAACAATGACAATGCCACTTATGCTGAAGTTGCCAGTACATCGTCCAATATTTCAGGGGCCCCTTTTCGAGTGAACAACAACTCATACAAAAGAACTACAAGGTGGTACAATGCCACACAGAAAAAGCACAAAATGAAGGGAAAGAACAAGAAAAGGTGGTAGAATCAACAGATGTTGATGGTTATGAAGTGGACATTTTGAATGTGTCAAAAGTACTATTGTCTGATGATGCAAAAAGTGTTTTAAAGAAAGGTTTTTCATTCATCCCATCAAACAAATTTAATATGGGAAGATTGTTAATAGATTTCAGACTATATTTAAGAAAGTTGAATTTAAATTACATTATGCATGACATAGTCAGTGTTAATAGTGGAGAAACACCAAATGTTACAAAGCCCAGTACCTACAACCCACCTTTGCTTAATACCTTACAGGTTTTTCAAAATTGTTGTGAGAAAGAATTCAGAAAAATAAAACACAACATTTATGACAACAATTTGTCAGATTTAGAGATAAAAGCTTTACGCTCTCTAAGTAATGACAGAAGTATTAGAATAATGAAAGCCGACAAAGGTGGGAAAATAGTGATTATGAACACTGAGGAGTATGTTAAAAACATGGAAGACTCCTTGACAGATGAAAGCACATATAAAAATATAGGCAAGGAAACGATAAAAGCAAAATACAATACAATAAATAGTTTCCTGTTTGATATGTTAAGTCAAGGAGAAATGGATTTCAAAACTTATGAATACATGTTGGTAGAAGAACCTAAAATGCCTAACCTATTTGGAATTCCTAAAATTCAGGACAACAAAGAAAACATCCCTTTTAGACCTATTATATCAGCGAGGATGTCAAAAACAGAAAACGTATCTATTTGGTTAGACAAGACATTAAATCCAATAGTTCAGAAGTCCAAACATTACTTGAGGGATTCCTGGCACTTATTGGAAATTTTGAGGAACTTTTCTATTGAAAGTGAGGATTTAAATTTTGGTACACTAGATGTCAGGAGTCTTTACACTTCCATAGACCAGCAGGTAGGAATAGAATATATGAGAGAATATTTGTGCAAAAATTCTACTCTTACAAGTACAAAAATAAACACTTGTACTCTTATGGAAATCATATTAGAAAATAATTTCTTTACCTTCAACAAAAAAATGTATCAGCAGACCACAGGAGTAGCTATGGGTGCGAGAGTAGCTCCTGCGTTTGCAAACATTGTAATGGCAAACTGGGAGCAAAAATATTTAGAAACGCACCCAAACTATTCTAAAGTTAGATTATATTACAGGTTTATAGATGACCTGATTTTCTTATGGTCAGGAGATTACTTGGAATTCACAGAATTAGTCGAGGACCTCAATAAAACAACTTCCTTTTTGTATTTCAAACTTGGTGAGTTTGGTAAGACAATTAATTTTTTGGACATCAATATGAAGATTGATGAGGAGAATAGAAAATTCGAGTCAGATTTATAGAAAACCTTATTTTGCAAATCAATATTTGCACAATGATAGTTTGCACCCTGTCCACATGAAGAAGGGGGTCATCAAAGGACAGTACATAAGATTGAGTAGGTTAACATCAGATGACAACATTTTTTTTAAAAGAAGGAAGAATTTTGAATATGTTATTTCAAAAAAGAGGTTACAACAGCAAGTGGATTAATACAATAGAGAGAGAAGTTCAGAATTTGAGAAAAAATGTGGCAAGACCAATATTACAGTTACAGAAATTATGGTGCAAGCTGGAAATTTGTTTGAGAATGGTAATACACTGGAGAATAATGATAATTATCGAATAGCTTTTCCTATTCCCATAGTGGACGAATTATGGAAGATAAAAAACATAATTACAAAAATTGGAACATTATAGTGGAGAATAAAGATTTAGCAGATATTTTGGGTTTAAGTCCCAAATTCACTTATAAAAAGGTTTCCAACATTAAGAGTATGTTAGAATTTCCTGGAGAAATGAAAAAGCCATCTAGGGCATGTACAATAAAAAAAGGAACTTACAGTTGCAATAACTACAAACAGTGTAGATTTATTTCTAACATCGTTTATTACAATAGGCCTATTTAATGAAACATTTTGGGCTAAGAATTATTTCAATTGTAACAGCAAACTATTAGTTTATGTAGCTAAATGTGTGACATGCAGACAATACTACATTGGTAAAACCAAACGAAATTTAAAAAGACGTGTATATGAACACAATTTGGCTATAAAGAAGAAAGACAAATTTAATGCTCTATTTAGGCATTCTATCACTTGCGAGGAATTCAAAAAGTTTGAATTCTTCGTTTTAGATAGTGTAGAAAATATTACTTTTAATGGTGACTTAAACAACATCTTAGAATGCAAGGAAGCCTACTGGCAGCTTCATTTAGGAGCTGACAAATTTCCTGGATTGAACGACACAATAAATTTAAAATGTTTTTTGAAGTACAGATAAAACTTTCTTATTGTGACATTATATAACATAATACAGTGTCATTAATAATGCACAGATTCAAGTTTTATATATAGAAAAATGTTTTTATTTAAAGAATTTCATACTGTAAGGATGAATTGCAGTACATAATTTTAGATAGAAATAGTATCATATAGCACTTTAAATTTATCTGTGTAATTAAGAGGTAATTTCCTGTTGTACGATATAAATGGAAGTAATGGAAGTAAATTAACTGTTTCTGAGGAAGGTCACAAAATAAATTGGTGACTGAAAGCGCTAAAACTTGTGTGGATTATTTCTCCAAGCCGTTTGGGATACTGATACCTCTACAATTTGTTTTTTTGTTTCAAAGTTGTTTGCAATGTGTTACAGGTAACTTAAATGCAAAAACGACAAACAGTAACTTTCTTTCAAGTGAAACAAGGAAATGAGTACAGTAAGCAATGCAGATATCACTAGTGATCCACAGAAGCACTGAGAAGCCGCGTATTAGGTGGAATTAGCGTTCCAGGGAAATAACAAGCAAACAAGCAAGCATATAAACAAAGCTAGATTCAGCAGGCCTGGATCTAGTCTATGCTACAGCAAACAAGGTGTACCAATTTCAGTAAGATACAGTTCAAATATTCAGGCACTATAAACCTTTAACCAGACATTCCCAGCTCAGAAGGGCAGTCTCCAGCCTCTTCTCCCACAAGAGTGCAGACCACAAACCTTCTTAATGTAAAATAACTGGCCTGAAGCCCCAAGTGCTTAAACCAGAACTAATACACTTTAAGAATAACAGACACTGGGCTCTCAATCAGCAGTTCCCAACTTAGAAGGATGAAAGCTACCTATCCTGCCACCACAGTGCATGCCACAAACCTTCCTAATGTAAAACAACTGGTCTGAAGCCCAAGTGCTTAATCCAAAAGACTTAGAATGATAGCTACACTTTAATCAAGTTACTACCAAGCAGTAATAAATACAATTGAATACTTTAGAGAATGCCTGGATTAGTGCTCAAGTTACACAAACAAAGCTAGATCCAGCAGGCCCGAATCCAGTCTATGCCACAGCAAACAAGGCGCACCAACTTCAGTAAGAAGCAGTTCAGACATGCATGCACTATAAGCCTTCAACCAGAAATTCCCAGCTCAGAAGGGCAGAGTCCAGCCTCTCCTCCCAAAAGGGGGCTTTCAGGCCAGTTATTTTACATTAAGAGGGTTTGTGGTCTGCACAAGTGCTTAAACCAGAATTAATACACTTTTAGAATAACAGACACTGAGCCCTCAATCAGCAGTTCCCAACCTAGAAGGATGTAAACTACCTGTTCTGCCACTACAGTGCAGACCACAAACCCTCTAAGTGCAAAACAACTTGTCCGAAGCCCAAGTGTTTAAACCAAAAGGCTTAGAATGAGTTACACCAAGCAGTAATAAATACAATTGAGTACTTTTAGGATGATGCAAAAGTAAAAAAAAGTAGGTAGAAACACAAGTACAGTAAAAGCAGATGAAGTTTTTTTTTTTTCTGAACAAGTGCTGAGATCAAAGAAACAGATTTGAGTGCTGAAACTAGAAAACTGGCTAGTTATAAGAAAAAAAAAACTAAGCTAGAAGGCTTCCCTCCAACACAGAAGGGCTTGGGGGCTCAGAAGCCTACAAATAGTCTATACCACTTAACAGGAAACAAGCTTAGAAAAAAAAAATTGTTTCCCAGATGCTCTCTTTGTACACAGTAGGAGTGCCTGAAATCAGAATATGATCTCACTGCACTCAGTTGAGTGAGCAAATGAGATGGGCCCAGAAGGAGTATCCAAACACAAATTTACAAGAGGGGCAGGCAGTTGCAAGGCCACTAAGATTAACACCAAAACAAAAACAGGCAGGGTGGGTGGGACTAACTGAAGAGCAGAGTGAAAACTTCCAGTTCAGTTAATATTCCTTCCACACAGTTAAAATCAATTTAAATACTGTATTTTTGGAAAAAAAAAAGAGCAGATAAAGGTACTTAAATTCTCTTATACGTCCAGTTGAATATAGCAAGTTCTTAGCTGGCCAAAGCTGAGGTTTTTAAGCAGAAAATATTTCACACTGTACCACTTAAATAGGCAGGGACAGGAAATCAAAGAATGTGACTACCCCCACACCTGTAATTACTAGCAAATAACAAAATTCAGCAAACACTAACTTCCAGTTCGGCTAATATTCCTTCCACACAGTTAAAATCAATTTAAATACTGTATTTTTTTGAAAAAAAAGAGCAGATAAAGGTACTTAAATTCTCTTATACGTCCAGTTGAATATAGCAAGTTCTTAGCCGGCCAAAGCTGAGGTTTTTAAGCAGAAAATATTTCACACTGTACCACTTAAATAGGCAAGGATGGAATGAATTATGTAGCTATGTATCCATATTCATGTATGGCATGAACATATGTAGTCATGTATTCATATTCACATTACCTGTAATGTAACTTTATTATTCGTTTGTGTGGAGCTTTTCTCCTCTGGTCTCCATTGAAAATGGGCCACCAGCCCAGTTGGACTAACCTGGTTAACAAAAGTAAATTTAAATTTAATCTTACGTTTATAAAAATTGGGACTATGCTGCTTGTATACCTCAATTAATTTGTGCAGTTTGGCAAATAGTTTACCACAACTACTGGGCTGAGCATACATTAGATTCGCAGATACACTAAACTCTACACTAAAATCTACACTATTACTGCAAAAAGAACACAAGCTTCTTCACAAGGCTCTGAGTTTCATCAAAAGTAAATATAATACAGTGGCTTATGATGTCTCTGATCATAACCACACTGGATGGAGCTTTATTTGCTCCATGTACTACCTCCTTTCGAAATACCAAGAGCTTTTAAAAGCTGAGACACTTCATCCTGCTGTATTTTTTTTTTTTTTTGAAAGTGTGATAAAGTGAAGTTCTAACAGCTCTTAAAAGTGGTTTTACCTTCTGCAACTGTTCTTTGCTGGCCAATCATGTCCCTAGCATGAGACTAGACTGGAACAGCACTTTATATGATTATTACAGTGCCAGATCAAAGAGTATAAAATTACAAATATAGTGTTTTACTGCAGGTGTACACAATAAAGGTGAGAAAATTAAAGAGGGGATATACACACATTACAAAAGTGGAGTGCAGTATAGTTAAATAATCATGTAGAAAGAGGGCAGGTTATACTGATGGGGCTATGTGATATACAAGAGATGAGGCATTTGCACTGGGTGGTTAAGGTAAGCTTTGAACTGGGGTCTGAATTTAGCACAGTTGGAGAGGTCTCAAGTGAAAAACAATGGCTTGCCAGAGTTTTGGGACATGGAGAGAGAAACTGTGGTTGGTGCACTAAAGTTTAGTTCTAGATGCCTGCAAAGCTGGTCCTGATTGATTGTGAGGAATTTCTGAATTTGTATAATTGGATCTTCGCAATGAGTTTGGCAGAGCAGTGGGGTATGGGTTATCTCGTCTGAAAAGCACAGAGGCCGTTAGGAAGTCTCTGTGACACTGGCATTTTTAGTATGGTGAGCTGGTTATGAAGCAGTACAATTTTGTTTGCAATGGATTGAAGGATTTTTTTTTCTACCATGTGTAGCTGCTATGGGCTTTCATAGGCAAAACAGATGCCTTTTGCAGTATCGCTTCTTGCGGGTAGGGAGAAAAGTGGGATACGTTATGGGGCCAGAACAGAAGATAGCAAAAAGGAGTTGAAAGTTTTGATCTAACCAGATACCCAGATATCTGAATGATGATGCAGTCTCAATTGTGCAGTTAAGGTCCTCTATTGTTTTGAGGTATATTCAGAGTTTTTTTTAAATGGGTTTCAAATACCATTGTTTTGGTTTTAATGGGGTTAAGTAGGGCTTCTTTAAAATGAGCAAAGAGGTAAGGGATAAAAGGTCTTCTTGCAGTTTATCCAGCAGTGTTCAGTGGTTGGATTTGGAACCGTAAATGGCCATGTCATCTGTGTACAATACAAAAGAGGAACTTGTGGAAGTTGTTTATAAAACTACAGAACATAAATGGGGTAGGAACAGATTGTGAAAGACACCAGTTTTTAGAAATAACTGATGTGGAAAAAGACACAGTTAATGTAGCTCTGAAGGACCTCATATTGAAGTCTGAACTAGGCTGTAGCTTGTACAATACCCATTTCAGACAGGACACATTATGATAGAGTGGTGAATTAGTCAAAGATCCTAGTGAGGTTAATGAATACAGCCCATCTCACGTTGCCTTTGCCCGTATTCAGCAGCATTTCAAAAAAGGTCAAAACGGCAGTTGTACTTCTGCCAAATGAGAAATCATGGGGCATTTAGGAAAGGAGATACTTGTCTTCCAACATAGAATAGTACTGACTAGTTAAAATCCCTAAGAAACTGTATACAGATCTGTCAGGACAGAGAGGTTGCATCAGAAGCTTTGATGGGTTTGAGTTGTTAGAGGACTGGACTAACTAGGATGGTTGGATTTCAAAAACAGTGAGTATATGTTTGTAATGCAAAGTTTACTAAAGTGGTAGAGAGGAATAACTAAGGATTCTCTGCAGTGGTACAGGAAAGTACAGTTTTGTACCTACCATAAATGTAGATGTTCGAGTGTTCACCCTGCTGCAGTCATCACACTTGGGTTATCCTGCCGTCAGGTGGTCCCGCAGTCTGCCTGAGCTCCAAAGTCTTGGTCCGGCATCGGTTGCTGTCGCTTCTTCCCTGACGTCAGTGCGCCAGGGGTATACAAGAGGCATCCAATGCCATTTTTCTTCAGTTTTTCTTGCCCCAGATGTCAGGTGCCCCCAATAAGTAGGCAAAATATATATATAGCCATATAAAAAAATACATATAAAAATAAAACAATACCTTCAGGCACAAGCAAATACACCACAGAGGTTGTATAGGATAGAATGGTATAGATAAGTCCAGCTAGTTCAGAGGGGATGGAGGGAGGGTAACCTGGACTGCAGCAGGGTGAACACTCGAACATCTACATTTATGGTAGGTACAAAAAAAGAAGTTATGCCCTTACCATAACGTTCCATGTAGAGTGTTCATCTCGCCTTTGTTCTTACACACGGGAGTCGGCCGAATTACAAAGCTCAGAATCTCAGAGAAGCTCGAGACCAGCCCATATCCCGCAATCCTCCCTGCCATTACTCAGATCTAGTTTGCTAACAAACCAGACCAAAAGATCCAACACCTGCGGTGCTAGAAGTATACACTCTCTTCAGCCATTCAGAGACACTCTCTCACCATAGCAATAACTAATGGTCTAAGCATATATCCCATGACACACGGGACCATATACACCGGGAAGGGGTCAAGACACGTCGATCAGACTCTAATCCTACTAGTTCTTCCAAACATGTGGGGGGGAAAGGGAGGGAATGTAAGAACAAAGGCGAGATGAACACTCTACATGGAACGTTATGGTAAGGACATAACTTCTTTATGTAAGAGTGTTCAATCTCGCCGTTTGTTCTTACACACGGGTAGCGTCCCTAGCTCCGTAACTCCGAGTGACTCATGGAAGAACGTTCCTAAGTACAGTGGAACCAAATGATGTCCTATCCTTGGAGACCTTGTCCACTCTTATAATGAGTGATGAAAGTATGTGGTTTAGACCACGTGACTGCTGCACAAACAGTGTCCAAAGGCAAACAAGCTGCATGAGCTAAGGAAGTGGAGACGGATCTGGTAGAATGGGCCTTAGGTTTGGTGGGTAAGGATTGCTTTGATTTAGAGTATACAAATGTTATACAGTCAGCAAGCCATTTAGATAGTGTACGTTTAGTAATTGCCATGCCCTTTTTATTGTCTGCAAATGCGACGAAGAGCTGATCCGTTTTCCTGTAAGCTTTGGTCCTATCTAAATAAAATCTTAATTGCCTGTGAACATCCAACTTGTGCAACATATACTCCAGTTTGTTAGTATGGTTTTTGAAAAAGGTAGGGAGTTCTATAGACTGGTTAATATTCGTAACTGAGCATACTTTTGGAAGGAAAGATGGATTTGTACGCAAAGAGACCCTGTCTAGATGGAATATCAAGTAAGGTGGTCTGACCGATAATGCCTGCAGCTCTGATACTCTACGAGCCGAGGTCATGGCGACGAGAAACAGCGTCTTCCACGATAAGAACTTTAAGAGACATGATGAAGCAGGTTCAAAAGGTGGCAACATGAGTTGCGACAGCAGTAAATTCAGGCTCCATAGAAAGAAAGGTTTTCTGACAGGCGGTCTAAGATGGAAGGTTCCTTTCATAAAGGCCTTGCAAAAAGTCTGCGAGACATAATGGGAGAACCTTCCTCACCAATATGGAAGTTTGATATGGCCGCCAACTGTACTCTTAGCGTGGAAGTAGAAGCTCCTTTGTGAAAAAGGATGGATGAGAAATCTAAAATTTTATGTAGAGGAGCTACCAAGGGGTCTAAGTTCTGACTAGATGCCCAATATACAAAGCATTTCCACTTACTCATATAGAGTTTAGTAGTGGAAGCTTTATGAGAAGCAACCAGAATGTGTTGAACTGCCGGGGGGAGTAGATGAGACCTGGCTAGGCAGGGAAGCGGAGCAGTCAAGCTGCTAGTTTGAGGGACTGTAGAGACGGGTAAGGAACTCCCGACGAATGTGTCAGTAGATCTGGTACTGGGTCCAGAATCCATGGTTCCTCTATTTGATGGGCTCGAAGAAAGGGGAACCATATTTGACGATGCCAGAATGGGGCTATGAGTATTACAGTCCTTTCCAGGTTCCTGGCTTTCTGTAGAAATCTGGGAATCAAGGGAGTCAGTGGGAATACATATAGGAGACTCGGGGGCCAATCGTGTATCAGTGCATCCCTGGGGACATCCCCCAGAGGGGGTAGAAGGGCAAAGTAGCTTCTGCATTTTGCATTCAACGGGGAAGCAAACAGATCGCAGCAAGGCTGGTCCCATTTGCGGAAGATCTTTTCCGCCGTCTGTGAATTGAGGGACCACTCGTGAGGTAACAGGATGGCTCTGCTCAACCTGTCCGCAATGACGTTGGATGACCCCGGGATGTGCGTTGCTATCGGAAAGCGACCCGTGGACTCTGCCCATTGCCAAATTCTCATGGCCTCTCTGCATAACGGGTAAGACCTGGTTCCCCCTTGTTTGTTTATGTACCCGACTACAAACATGTTGTCTGTCTGAACTGCTACTGTTCCTAGAGGTAAGAGGGCTTGGAAGTGTTGCAACGCCAGGAACACCGCCCTCAACTCCAAAACATTTATATGTAGAGTGTACTCAGTGCTGGACCATTCTCCTTGGACTGTTCTTCCCTGAAAAAGGCCCCCCCACCCTATCAGGGAAGCGTCCGTGGTTATTGTGGCTGTTGGACTGTGTAGAACGAACGGACGACCCACAGTGAGGTTCTGATCGCGCACCCACCATGAGAGGTCCCGTCTGCAAGATTCCGTTATCCTGATCTCGTGCGCTAGGGGTAGGTGTTGGAACAACCACTGCGCGAAGAGCAGCCATTGTAGGATCCTCATGTGTAACCTTCCCATAGGAACTGCAATTAGTGCGGCTGCCATCAGTCCCAACACTTTTAACACCAGTTTGGCTGGGGCTTTCTTGCTGACCAGAAGAAGAATCTGTTGTTCGAGTGTTGAAGCTCTTATTGGGGGGTGCTTCAGTAGTGTCGATCGTGTATTTAGGTCTGCTCCGATGAAGGAAATACACTGTGAGGGCGATAGGCATATCCATAAACTTTGAAAAGTCTTGCTTAAGTGGGAACAAAGGCCAATTGTGTAGTCTCTGGCTTGCAATAGGTGACGCTCGGTGGTGGCGGTGAGGAGCCAGTCGTCCAGATAGGGAAACACCTGGAATCCTTGTCGTCTCAAGTGCGACGCAACTACTGCCATGCATTTGGTGAATACCCTGGGGGCTGAGGTGAGTCCAAAGGGCAGAGCTCGAAACTGAAAGTGACTGGCTCCCAGCCGGAAGCGCAGGTGATCTCTGGACGGTCTGGCCATTTTGATGTGGTAGTACGCGTCTTAGAGATCTATAGAGCACATCCAATCGTCCTTCTGTAAGAATGGATCGATTGAAGAGTGACCATCCGGAACTTTTCCTTCTTCACGAAGTTGTTGAGATGGCTGAGATCTAAGATCGGTCAACAGTCCCCTGTCTTTTTTTGGAACTAAAAAGAACCTTGAGTAAGTTCCGAATTCTCTTTGGTCCGCTGGGACTGGTTGGATGACTGTTTTCTAGCAGCTTTGAAATTTCTACAGCTGCTAGCTTTCGAAGATGGGGTGGCACGTCTGGAAACTTTCTTTGTAGAGGTGGCGTTGACGTGAAGGGGATTTTGTATCCTCTGGTTATAATGCTTTTTACCCAAGAATCCGAAGTAATGTTTAGCCAGGCCAGTGGGTATAAAGCCAAGCGACCCCCGACTGCCTCCAGAGCAGGACAGTCGGGCCTCCCTTCAGGAGTGCTGGAAAGGCTTCCCAGGGGCGGAATCTCTGTAGCCTTGGTTATGCGGACCCCCTCTGCCGCCGGGGCAACGTCTTCCATTTCTACTCCCTCCTCTGCCTCTGGAGGGAGTATCACTCTGTGTGGTCTGGAAAGATCCCAGATTCTTACGGAACCACATTTTTCTGCCTCGTTGCCCTTTGGGGTACGGTCTAGTAGGAGTGGAAAAACAGACCCCGACAGCAGACAGGGTCTCTCCCTCTTGCTCGCACCGAGTGAGAGTCTCCTTAACCTTGGGCCCGAAAAGTGTGGCACCATCAAAAGGGGCATTGGCAAAAGAAGACTTGAAGGCTTCCACAAAGGAGCACAGCCGCATCCATGATTGTCTTCGAAGAGCAATCGCTGAAGCTGCAGCTCTACTTGATCCCTCGGCTGCATACGAGATGAGCCTCATGGATGAGTTTACTATGGAGGTGAGGGTGTTAAGTTGTGCTGTTACTTTTTCTGAAACAGCAGCATCTGTGTTACCCTGGAGGGTATCTGTCAGCTCATTGATGAGATCCCTCTGCAAACGTGTGAAGTGGGTCAAATAGTTTAGCGAACGCATGGAAAAAGTCGCTGAACTAAAAATGCGCTTCCTATATCTGTCCATAGTCCTAGAATCCTTATTAGGAGGATGAACAGATGAGGAAGACTCAGACATCTCCTTTTTCGTGGCTGCCGCCACCACCATAGTGTCGACAGGAACTCCCTTGGTGAGATAACATTTATCTTGGGGGGCAGTGATGAACTTGCTTGGTTTCCTAAGGACTGGTTCCACTGTGTCACGTGCCTCCCACGCCCTTCGAGCAATCAAATCCATTAATTCATCGAAGGGCGGAGTCACCAAGGAGGTAGAAGGTTGAGCCCCAACAGCCTTCAGCAGCACCGACTCGTCCTCAGTGGGGGCTAGGGATTGCCTATCACCCCTCTGTTTCAAGATCTCCAGGATGTCTGCAAATGACATATCCTCCAAGGGTGATTTGG
This sequence comes from Protopterus annectens, assembly GCF_019279795.1. Lineage (NCBI taxonomy): Eukaryota > Metazoa > Chordata > Ceratodontiformes > Protopteridae > Protopterus > Protopterus annectens. The sequence goes on along the minus strand of NC_056737.1, from coordinate 1,708,643,835 downwards.
GGGACCCCTCTGCCTCATCCAAGTCGGTGTCAGACGTTAGAGATTCCTGTGGGGAATCTATGTGCCTCCTCTTGCACAACCGTTTCCTCGGGACCTCATCAGAGAGGGCTTCTGGTGAGGCCTCCAAGAAGGAGCAGGGGGAACCCTCTGGGGGTGGCTGAGGCAATTGGGCTCTACGCTTGGGATGGATCGTGGGAGCAGAAACAGAAAGTGGCCCTTTTGGGGAAGGAAAAGATTCCCCTGATGATGTGGTTGTCTGTGCAGACAATACCTTCCTCATATGGTCAAAGGCCCCCGAACCCCTGGCAGAGGGCTCTCCCGGTTCCGAAGAACACGGAAGCATCCCAGACCCAGGTGCCGTGGGCTCCAACCCTGAGGACGGAACCGAGCCAGTCTGTGCAGAGGCCCCGAGAGGGAGTCGGTACGACTCTGTCCCGGAACCGAGCAAAGACCGTCGGCTCCATGACTCCCCTATCGGTTCCGAAGGAGTTGAAGTCAATGGTGTCGATCGTGCAATGGACGGTTTCGGCACAGAGGGCTCCACTATCATCAGGTCATCCTCTCCCGGCTCCGAGATCTGGATGGGTCTCGAAGGAGGACCCATTGGAGATATGGGGAGGCCTTCTAGTTTCGACACGAACTGGAAGGAAACTGCAATTAACTTGGAAAGGGCCATGTTTTCCATGAGTTTCTGCACGACACGATCCACATCTGTCTCAGACAAAGGTGTGGAAGAACGGGTCGAAGGAGCCGAAGATGGCACCGACCGAAGAATGGACGGTGGTGGCAGTTCCGACACCAGTTCCAAGATCTGGGGCTCAGGAAAAGATAAATGTTCGACATTCGGCCCCGAGATCTGTGGAACCGGCGAATGAACCCTAGAAGATGAACTCGGAGCCGATGACATGGGCTCCGACATCTTCGACCCCTTCGAGGATTTAGAAGCCTGATCCGACTTGTCCAAAGCCTCTTGAAAGGCAGGCTTCAGTAATCCTCTGTCTATGAGCTTCCTGCGCCTATCTTTCATGACCCTCCCGCTAAAGGAATGGCAAATAGAGCAATCCTCTTGGAGATGGAGAGGGCCAAGAAAGTAGACGCAGGAAGCATGATTGTCAGTAAAGGACATTTTCTGCCCACACTGACATCTTTTAAAGCCAGATTTAGCTTTTTCTGACATACTAATATAAAACAATAACTAATGAGTATAGAAAAACTGCTAATCCTATATGAATATATATATGTGGAAAGGGCTATATAAAGAAGACACTCACAAAAAAAACCACACCCAAAGAAGAAGGGTTAGGCCACAAAGGGTGCCTGAAGAAAAAAAGGATATATATACATATATATATATATATATATATATATATATATATATATATATATATATATATATATATATAGATATATATATAGATATATATATATATATATAGATATATATAAACACACACAGCACTTCTATAACAATCTAAGAATTATAAGGTAATATCAGGAAAAAAAATCAGTATTTTATCTGTAAATAGTAAGCAAAACTCAATTTTCTATCTGGTCCGATCCGAGCTCTCCTCGATCCGATCTGTTGCAGCGGCAAACTAGATCGGAGTAATGGCAGGGAGGATTGTGGGATATGGGCTGGTCTCCAGCTTCTCTGAGATTCAGAGCTTTGCAATTCGGCCGACTCGGAGCTGAGGATCAGCTCCGAAACAGTGTGCAAGAACAAACGGTGAGATTGAACACTCTTACATCTGTACTATGTTCATCATGTTACCCTGCTGCAGTCATCACACTTGGGTTGAATCCCAAAGCTAAGGATGGGTGGTGGAGTTAAACAGGATTAGAAGAAGCTAGTAGGCCCTGCAAAACTGCAGTGGCAAAACCAGCTCTAGTCTTAGAATATAGAGGTAAGTGACAGTGTTTGGTGAAGGTGTGCACACAACTCCAAATTGCAGCTTCCAGAATATCCTTGTTTGGCACCCCCCTGAGAAAGGCTGCTGATGTAGCTGTAACCCTGGTGGAGTGGGACCTAAAGTTAGCAGGTACCGGTTTCCCATGATGCGTGTTGCAGAAACGTATGCAATGTCCTATCCATTTTGAAATGGGCTGTTTTGAGATAGCTTTTCCTTGTGATCCTGCAGCATAGGCTACAAAGAGCCGGTCAAATTTTCTGAAAGCCTTAGTTTTATCCAAGTAGTAACGTAATTGTCTGTGAATGTCCAAAGAGTGCAGGAGTCTTTCTCCTTTGTTCTGGGGATTTGGGAAAAAGGTGGGCAAATGAATGGTTTGGTTTAGGGCCACATTGGATGCCACCTTTGGCATAAAGGCAGGGTTAGTTCGTAGAGAGACTCTGTCTTGATGAAAAATGAGGAAAGGCTCCACTGCCATTAGTGCCTGTAGCTCTGAGACTCTTCTAGCTGAAGTTATTGCTAGTAGCAGGGCAGTTTTCCATGAAAGAAATTTTAAATCAGCTGAAAAAGCTGGTTCAAAGGGCGGCAGTGTAAGCTTTTCCAGAACAAAGTTCAGATCCCAAGTAGGTTTTGGTACTCTCCTGGGCGGTCTTATGTTCTTAGCCCCTCTGAGGTACTGTCTTAGGAGTGGATGCGAAAACAAAGGAGGATCCGTGTTGTAATGAGCTGAAATTGCTGAGGCGTGGATCTTAAGAGATGAAAAGGAAAGTCCTTTGTGCAACATCTCAGTTAAATATTGTAGAATCTGAGGAATGTTTGGATCAAGGGGATTTTGGCCTTTGTTCCAGGCACAAAATCTTTTCCATTTGTCTGAATAGGTTTTCCTGGTGCTGGGCCTCCTGGCCTCCAGAATGACATCCATAACAGCTTTGGATAAAGGTGTTGGCTGGTTGTTTAGGTAATTTACCATGCAGCCAGGTTTAAAGTCTTGAGCTGGCTGTGTAGAATCTGATTGTCTCGCTGGGTGAGCAGGTGAGGAATTTGTGGTAAAATCCATGGTGGGCCGTGGGCCATGTTCCTTAGAACTGGATACCAGTGCTGGCGTGGCCAGTCTGGTGCAATGAGTATCATTTGTAGCCTCTCTAATCTGACTTTCAGCAGTACCTTTGCTAGAAGAGGCAGTGGAGGAAAGGCATACACTGTTAATGTTTTCCAACTGAATGAGAGGGTGTCCACTTTCCAAGCTTGTGGATGGAATGTCCTTGTGCAAAATTTTTGAAGTTGGTAGTTTTAGGGGTTGGCAAACAGATCTATGTCTGGGCTTCCCCATTTTTGAGTTATCATTGCAAATACTTGTGGATCTAGTTTCCACTCCTGGGGATCCATGATGTTTCTGCTTAGGTCGTCTGCCAATGTGTTTTTCTTTCCTTTCAGGAATTGTGCTTGTAATTGAACTTGGTAAGACAGTGCTGTGTTCCACAAGGTCATTGCTTGCCTGCATAGATAGTAGGAATGTGTGCCCCCTTGCTTGTTTATGTACCACATTACTGTGGTATTGTCCGCCTTTATTATTAGTTGTCCTGGGTGTAAGAGGTCCTTGAAAGCTGTTAGGGCATTCTGTACTGCTAGCATTTCTTTTTGATTGATATGCAGATGCCTTTGATCTGTAGTCCATTTGCCCTGAATGCACTGTCCTGCCATGTGTGCTCCCCAGGCATAGTCCGATGCATCTGTTGTCAAAGTTTGCCTGGCTGTGGGTAAGGTGAAAGGCTGACCCTTGTTGAGGTGACATGCCTATGCCCACCATAGAAACTCGTGTTGAAGGCAGGGAATGAGCGATATCATTGTTTCCAAGATGTGGCTGTGCCGAGTCAATACGCTTTTCAGGTACCATTGTAATTTCCTCATATGTAGTTTTGCAAATGGCGGTAGTAGTATGCAAGATGCCATGAATCCCACGGCCTGCTGAATTTTTCTTGCAGGGAGTTGGGTCTTTGTTGCCATTATTTTGAAGTATTGAGTCAGCTGCTGTTGCTTGTCTGGCGTGAGATAAGCCATCTGGGCCGTTGTATTCAAGCTGGCACCCAGGAATATTATGTTTTGTGAGGGCACTAGTTTTGATTTCTTTTCGTTTACTGTGTACCCTAGGCAACTTAGAAAGTGTTTGACAAATGCCAGATGCTTTAAAAGAATGTCCTTGCTTTCTGCTTGAATAAGGCAGTTGTCCAGGTATGGGTATATTTGAATTCCTCTTTGTCTGCAGTATGCAATTACTGGTACCAGGCATTTTGTGAAGATCTTGGGCGCAGTAGATAAGCCAAAGGGCAGTGCAGAGAATTGATAATGGGTTGAACCTGCAATGAAGCGGAGGTATCTTCTGCAATTTTGTCTGATAGGGACATGCAGATATGCCTCCTTGAGGTCCAACGTTACTAGCCAAGCATTCTTGCTCAGCATGGGAAGATGCTGCTGTAGTGTTAGCATCTTGAATTTTGGTACTTGTAGGTAGGTGTTCAGAATTGAAAGATCCAGAATGGGTCTCCATGCTTTGTCTTTTCTTGGGACTAGACAGAGTCTTCAGTAAAATCCTTGTCCTTGCTCCTGTGTAGGTACCTGTTGAATGGCTCTCATGTCCATGTGAGCTGTAATTTGTTTTTGTGCCTCTGCCCACTGATTTGGTGGCAGGTTTGGCATTCCTTTTATCCTTGGCAAGGTATGAAAGTGGAATCTGTATCCTTGTGAGACAATGTTTAGGACCCATTTGTCTTTTGTGATTATGTGCCAGTTGTCTGCAAAAAGTGCTAATTTTCCTCCCAAGGGAGCTGCCAAGAGGGATTTGCTTGGTAGTTTGAGGACCGAGTCATTGTTTTTGTCTTCTGCTAGCTTGGGGCCTGTCTTCTCCTCCTTTCTGGGTAGCAGTATCCCATTAGCGAGGTTTGTAAGGGCCTTGTGACTGACCTCTGCCCCTTGGGCGTCTGTATTTGCCCCTCTGTGATCTGTCAGAAACTGGAAAGGGCCAGTTATTTGTTGGCCAATTTCTGCTGACGCGAGGGTGTTGTACCTGTAAAAAATCCTTGACCGAACATGTTCTGAGGAAGTTTGCTACTAGTCAGACGAAAAGCGCTTAATCTACTGTGTCTTTGTAATTCATCACTGTATTTTGGTTTTACCACGTATCCTACTGGATTAAATTTTGTCTTCCGAGTCAAAGAACGGGTCTGTTCTTAATTGTTGCTTATCTGGTTGAAGTGCCGTTTTGACTCTGTAGAAACTGTCTGGTTTGGCTGGAGCAGGAGGTACAGAGTCTGGATTTAGACTAGACTCCAAGTAAACATCATCCACAATGTCTAAAACTGGAGTGATAGCAAGTGGTCTGTGCTGGGGTAGTAAAAGGAACTCTCGGAGCCTTTTCTTAGAATCAGAGTAGTCCTGGCCTTCCCAGTGGAAATGTTCCCTCATGGTATGTAAAGTTTCCCCAAAGGAGTAGTCTTCAGGGGGAGATGCTGAGGGAATAGAGTCTTCAGCATCAGAGTCTTCATAAGGGGGAAAAGTGTAATCCTGTTCCTCAGAAGAATCTGAGGAAATTGAAACCTGGTCAGAGGCAGCATCATCCTCCTCTTGTCTTGGTCTTTTATCTTAAGGGGGATGGGAACCCCTGATTAGGGTAATCATATCTTCAGCCATCTTAAGCATCTGTTTCTTAGGCATGGTGCCTTGAACTGTAGACTGATGTACAGTCTTTTTTGGTTTTAATGGAGTTTTAAGCTTCGCATAAAATTTAATGGTGAGTGTAGTCGGTCTGAAGAAACCTTCTGCAACCGAAGGTGTTTCTACTGCACCGAGATCTCCTTCTGCTCTGGTGTCGGAAGGGCCTAATGAAGATGGCTGCGATGGCCTTGTACACTCCGCTTGAGAATCCGCAGCTGTCTGGGGTTCCAATTCTGCGGTCGTCAGGGGCTGCGTAGGCGCCTCACTGAAAACCGGAGAACCGGCGACAGGCCCAGCAGAGGCCTCGGAATCTGGCTTGTTCCTAGGCTGCCTGTCCTTATCCTTGCGTTTTTTATGCATGCCGGTCGTCGGCTGCTCCGACGGCATGATATAATTAAATTTCCTACCAAAGTAATGTCGTGCGAAGTCAAAACGGCGTTTGATAGTTCGTTTATTAAACCTAGCACAAAAAGTACAGTTTTGTACCTACCATAAATGTAGATGTTCGAGGATCCACATTGCTGCAGTCCTAACTATTGGGTAGTCCGCTGTCCAGTCGGCCCGAATACCAGAGTATATGGCTGACGTCGGTCAGGGCACATTAGACTGACGTCAGTACGTCAGGGTACTAATGCGCATGACCGACGTCATATCCTCAGTCTTTTCTTGCCCCAGATGTCAGAAGACCCTAAAAAGACAAGGCCCAATATACCTGTACCAGAAATATGTACAATATATACAAAAATATCAGCATATAACCTCACCTACACAACCACCCCTAAACACAGAGGGGAAGGAGGGAGGATAAATTGGACTGCAGCAATGTGGATCCTCGAACATCTACATTTATGGTAGGTACAAAACTGTACTATGTTCTTCGTTCCACATTGCTGCAGTCCTAACTATTGGGTAGAATCCCAAAGCAGAGGTAAGGGAGGCTGGCAAATCATAAAGAAGCAGGAGCTGACAACATGCCTTGCAAAATAGCTGTGGCAAAACCAGCCCTAGACTTAGAGTAGAGAGGAAGGTGATAATGCTTAGAGAAAGTATGCACTGAACTCCAAGTAGCTGCCTCCAAAATATCCTTAGTTGCCACCCCTTAGAAATGCTGTTGAAGTGGCAGTAGCCCTAGTGGAATGAGGCCTAATCCCAGCTGGAATCTCCTTGCCATGATGGGAATAACAAAATGCAATGCAAAACCCAATCCACCTAGAAATAGTTTGTTTTGACACAGGCTTGCCCTCTGAACTCAAAGCAAAAGAAACAAACAACTGCTGAGACTGCCTAAAATCCTTAGTCCTGCTTAAATAATAACGCAATTGCCTATGTACATCTAAAGTGTGCAAAATCTTTTCCCCTTTATTTTGGGGTCTGCATAAAAGTAGGCAAATGAATAGTTTGGTTTAAAGCCACACTAGAAACCACCTTAGGCATAAAGGAAGGATTAGTGCGTAATGATACCCTATCCTTATGGAAAATCAAAAGGGCTCTACTGCCATAAGGGCCTGCAACTCAGACACCCTTCTTGCAGAAGTAATAGCCAACAGAAAAGCAGTCTTCCATGACAAGTATTTCAATTCAGCAGTAGCCGCAGGCTCAAAAGGTTGTAGAGTAAGTTTTTCCAACACAAAATTGAGATCCCAAGCAGGAGTAGGAGCTCTACGTGGGGTCTTATATTCTTTGCCCCTCTAAGAAACTGCTTGAACAAAGGATGCGAAAACAATGGTGGGTCACAATCATAGTGAGCTGAAATTGCTGCAGCATGAATCTTAATGGAAGAGAAGGACAAACCTTTGTCCAATAACTCAGTAAGATATTGAAGAGCCACATTCAAATTAGGCTCAGAAATCTCCAAATTCTTTGCTGTACTCCAAAATAAAAACCTCTTCCATTTTTCTCTGTACACTTTCCTTGTACTAGGTCTTCTAGCTTCCATAATCACATTTAAAACTTGTTGAGGAAGTTGAGACCTGCTGTGTTTCAACACAGAATATGCCAGGCTGTTAGATGAAGTGAGTGAAGCTTGACATTGAGCAGATGACCGTCCTTCTGAGATAACAGATGTGGAATCAAAGGTAAAGGCCATGGAGGCTTCCTTACCAGACTCCTTAGTAGTGGGTACCAGTGTTGCGAGGCCAATCTGGAGCTATTAAAATCATCCTTGGCTTGTCTTGTCTGACCTTTAAGAGCACCTTTGGAAGAAGAGGCAGAGGTGGAAAGGCATACACATGAAGATTTTTCCAACTGAAAGAAAGAGCATCCACTTTCCAAGCTGTGTGATGAAACCCCTTTGTGCAAAACTTTGGCAGCTGGTGGTTTAGTGGAGAAGCGAACAGATCTATGTCTGGAGTTCCCCATGACACTGTCAATTTCTGAAATACATGAAGATCCAGTTTCCACTCGTGGGGATCCATGATTTGTCTGCTTAACACATCTGCTAAGGAGTTCTGTGCTCCGGCAGAAACCTTGCCTGAAGAGTTAGTTGCAAGCTGAGCGCAGTCTCCCATAAAATCATTGCTTGCCTGCATAGAGGATAAGAATGTGTTCCCCTTGTTTGTTGATGTACCACATGACAGTTGTGTTGTCTGTTAGAATCAACACCTGCCCTGGAAGAAGTAACTCCTTGAAAGCCATTAATGCAAACTGGACTGCTAACATCTCCTTCATGTTGATATGTAGATGCTGTAGTCTGGCAGGCCACTTGTCTTGTATCCACTTTCCATTTAGATGAGCTCCCCAAGCAATGTCCGAGGCATCTGTCGTTAAAATCTGACTCGCCTCTGGCCGGGTCACAGAGAGTCCCTTGTTTAGGTGACATTCCTGAGCCCACCACAAAAATTCTTTTGAAGGCAAGGTATTATTTGAATGACAGTGTCCAAATCCTGGCAGTGCTGTGTCCATACATTTTGAGATACCATTGCAGCTTCCTCATATGCAGTTTGGCATTGGGAAGCACCAGAATACAAGATGCCATGAACCCTAATGCTTGAAGGACTGTCCTTGCAGTCAGCACGGACTGATGAGATAGTTGATGGAAGTAAATGGATAGACTCTTTTGTTTGTCCGGGGTTAAAAGGCCATCTGGGCTGCTGTATTCAGTCTCACACCCAGAAAGCACATGTCTTGAGAGGGTACTAGACTGGACTTTATTTCGTTCACAGAATACCCTAGGCATCTTAGCACTGCTATAACATATTCCAGATGCTGTAGAAGGTCTTCCTTTTCTTGAGCCAGAATCAGGCAGTCGTCCAAGTAAGGATAGATTTGAATTCCTTTTAGCCTGAAGTAAGCTATCACTGGTGCCAGAACCTTTGTGAATACTCTGGGCAGTAGTTAAGCCAAAGGACAATGCAGAGAACTGATAATGAGAATTTCCAGCTCGAATACGCAGATACTTCCTGCAACTTAGTCTTATAGGCACATGAAGGTAAGCTTCCTTGAGATCTAAAGTTACCATCCAGTGATCTTTGCCCAGCAGAGGTAAAAGCTGTTGTAACGTCAACATCTTGAACTTTGGAATGTCCAGATAAGTGTTGAGGATAGATAAATCCAAAATTGGTCTCCACGTGTTCCCCTTCTTTGGTACTAGGAACAGGCGAGAATAAAATCCTAGGCCCCTTTCTGATACAGGGACTGGCTGAATGGCCCCTATTTGGAGTAACAGAGAAATTTGCTTGTGAGCCTCTTTCCTTTGTGGAGGAGGAACGTCTGGCATGCCTTTGAAAGGGGGCAATGTATGGAAATAAAACCTGTAACCGTGGTGAATGATATCCAACACCCATCTGTCTTGAGTGATTAAATCCCAATTTTCTTTGAAAAGAGACAGTCTTCCTCCCAAAGGAGCTGCCAGGCGAGAATCTACTGGCAGCTGAAAAGGCAGGTCATTGGGTCTGTTTGAAAGGACTGACCCCTGCCCTCACCAGAAGTCTGAGCAGGTGAACTCCCTGTTCTAGGCCTAAAAGAACCTTGAGCTCTGCCCCTACCACGTCTAGACCTACCCCTAGACTGGGAATCATAAGCAGGATATGTCCATCCCTTAGTAGGCCAATTTCTACTAAACCCGGTGGCTGCACCTGCAAAAATCTTTAACAGTTTGCATAGACTTAGCTTTGTCCTCCATTTTCTTTAAAACTGCTTCCACAGGCGAACCAAACAACACATCAGACTGTAAAGGAGCATCCAAAATCCTTGTCTTAACATGCTCAGCTAAATTCTGATCCCTCAACCAGGCATGCCTGCGAAGAACAGAACTAGTGGCAGCCACCCTCGAGGAGGCCTGTACAGCATCAAAACCACATTGCAAAGAATGCTTACCCACTTGTTCAGACACATGAACTAAATCCAGCAACTCTTTACACTCAATACCTTCCGCCAAAGCATCCACCTTAGATTTCAGTTGTGAAAGGAGATAATTTTGATATTTTAGCATGTGAAACTGACAATTCAACGCCCTCATGGCTAAAGTGGAAGAAGTATACACTTTCTTTCCCCATCTATCCAAAGCCCTTGCCTCTTTATCAGTGGGAACAGGGTTTTTAACCACAGAGGCCTTAACACCTTTAGGTCCCTGAGAAACAGTTTCCGGGTCTGCCCTAGGACTCTTAAAAAGATACTTATGAGCTTCAGGCACCCTATAGTACCTATCAGGTTTAACAGGAGCAGGAGGCAAAGAATCAGGGTTCAGGAAGCCTCTGCAAAAACATCTTCCACCACATTCAACACAGGAGGTATAGCTAAGGGCCTATGCTGGGGTAAAACAAGAATTCCCTAAGCCTTTTCCTGGAATCAGAGTAATCCTGGCCTTCCCATTTAAAGTGCTCCCTCATGGAATGCAGAGTCTCTGAAAATGAGAAATCCTCAGGAGGAGAAGCTGTAGGAGTGGAATCATCCACATCAGAATCAGAATAAGGAGGATACTCCTGCAAATGTTCCGCAGAAGACTCAGAAGCCTCTGAACACTGTTCAAAACTATCAAACTCAGGTTCCACCCTAGGCCTCTTATCAGGAGGGGGCATAGAACCTCTAATCATAGTAATCAAATCTTCTGCCATTTTAAGCATATGTTTCTTAGGCACAGAACCTGAAGTGCTAGGAGAAGCTCCCACTGAAGCTAAACTTGGCCTACCTCTCAAAGAAGTTTTGGAAACAGAAGGAGAGGCTCTAACTCCCTTGGGAAGAGAGGGGAGAACAGTTACCTGAGAAGCCCCTCAGCCTGGCCTACCTCCTGAGAAGGCACATCCTGTAACAGTAAAGTCTCTGCCTGAGACTCCAAAGAAACTCCTGGCAAAACCTCAGGCTCCACTGAGCCTTCTAAAGAACCGACGTCCGGGACTGCGGTTCATCAACCCTAGGCTTCGCTGTTTTGTCCTTGCGCTTCTTGGGAAGCGGCGTCGGAGCATCCGGCGGCATTTTATAATTGCAACGCTTCCCAAACACTAACCTGGCACAGTCTAACCTTCTCTTAATAGTGCGTTTGTTAAACCTAGCACAAGAGCGGCATCCAACAACGTCGTGCTCAGGCCTAAACAAGGTATACACAAGGTATGGTAATCCCTATGAGGTATCTGTTTCCCACAAGAAATACAGTTATTCACTTTTTCTGACATCCGGTTAAATACTGAGGCAAGAAAAAACCAAAATGTTCCCCAACGGGGTACTTAGCCAACTCTGATTCGGTCTGAAACTCCGACTTCAGAAAATTTCAGAACGCCAACCTGCACTCGCAAAACTGCTTCTGCATCGGACCATGCAGCAAAAAAGACTGAGGATATGACGTCGGTCATGCGCATTAGTACCCTGACGTACTGACGTCAGTCTAATGCGCCCTGACCGACGTCAGCCATATACTCTGGTATTCGGGCCGACTGGACAGCGGACTACCCAATAGTTAGGACTGCAGCAATGTGGAACGAAGAACATCCGACAATCTGTGACATCGTGGTCTGGGCCTAGGCAAGGAACTCAATAAGAATGGAAGTCCTTATGAGGTATTTGCTTCCCACAAGAAATGCAATTGTTAACTTTTTCTGACATCGGACTGAGGCAAGAAAAGGTTCCCCAACGGGGTACATAGCTTTATTCTAGACTTCGGACTGAAATTCGATTCGAAAATCTCAGGTGTCGACCGGCACTTGCGAACTGCTTCGGGCACCGTGTGGCAAGAAAGACTGAAGAAAATGGAGTCGGATGCCTCTTATATACACCTGGCGCACTGACGTCAGGGAAGAAGCGACAGCAACCGATGCCGGACAGAGACTTTGGAACTCAGGCTGACTGCGGGACCGCCTGACGGCAAGATAACCCAAGTGTGATGACTGCAGCAGGGTAACACGATGAACATCAAGGGGGTTAAGGTTATCAAGGATCGACAAAAAGAGACAGAGCAAAGAGGGAAGAGAGGAAAAAATAATCAAGAGTAAAAGAAAACTGAGAAATATGTAGAAATTGTATGGATAAAGAAAGTGAATTCAGGTGGTGATTACATAAGCTCCACGCCTAAAAGCAAATTAGGTATTATATTAGCAGCAGCAAAGGAGGAGAGGTGCATAGTGAGCAAATAAAGGTTCAAAACTTGCTCTCAATTGAAGGTTTTGTATGCTAATTAAGTAATAATGGAGGGGTACTCCCTAATACAGAAGGCAGTTACTGACTCAAGAGGCCTCGATTGTGGTGCCTATTTGAAAATGGACTCGTCCCGTAAAAGCAATGGGAAAGCTGCTCTTTCCTCTGCATTTCTAGACTCCTACCAGACTTTATCCGAGAGAAATTAACACTGATATTGTATAAGCACCTTTTATGCCAGCCCCATGCAACACCCAGGGATAACACCCAAACTACAACCCAGACAACCTGCCCACCCATCATAAGGAAGAGCTGTTCCCATTTGGCATATCATAACAAAAGGTATCGATACTGCCAGGACCCAAGATGTGAGCTTCACAGTGCCAAGCCAGTTGTAGCAGCCTTCATAATATTCATGAAGTAGTACTCACGCAAATAGGAAAGGCATAGTAAGCACCCATGGTTCAAGTGCTCACATTAGCCACCTGCTGGTGCAGTTGGGTCTTCACAGAAACACATTGCTTCACCCATTAATAAAAAGACTAAAACACCATCAGACAGATTGTCAGAACCGCAGCAACAGGGGAAGTGGCAAGCCATTCACAAGGCTCAAGTCTACAAGGGATAGAGAATGGTGACATTATCTCGCTCCTACTGGTATGCATTCTGCCTGTCAGGGTGGTATGAAGCAGGGGACTAGAAAATGACTTATATGCAATATGCTGCAAGGAAAGCTTTAGGTCCATGAATGGCCAGGGTCAAGAAATCTTGTCCGTCTGACTGCTTCCATTGGTCAGTTTTCTCTTTCAAGTGAAAAATATGGTAAGCAGGTAAAAAAAAAGTCATACTAAAAAAAAAAAAAAAAAAAAAAAAAATTTCTCAGACACCCCCCCCCCCCCCCAAAAAATACAGACAGTAGAGAGAGACATACAAAAAGATCACAGGAGTTAAAAACAGCAGACGCAAAACTGACTGAAATATTCAAACATTGACAAACACATAACTTTATTTAATAAAGTGATACTACAGAAAGCAACTACTAAAAGGGACACAAACAGAAACTCTACTTACTTCCAACATTGGAAAAAAATGACAATAGCCCATTAACAGCTCTCTAAAAAAATTCAACATTTGTTCAAAAACATTTTTCAACAAAATCTACAATAGACTTCAAAAGCTGGTGGCTTATTCAGTCCCCAAAATAATTTGGGAGTTTCAGACGGAGTGAAAGCAATCAAATTTACAGATGAATCACATAAATCTAAGAGTCATGCAGGCATATTCAGCAACATACAGATCTGTTCTGTTTCGTCTGCTTAAACTGCCTAGGGACACCGCTGGTATGTCATGTCTTTCTTGCACCACCTCTTCTAACAAGACTATAATCTTGTTACCTCTTCTGTAACAGCTCTGTGCTTACTACAAAGAAAACACTGCCTCTACACAGGAACGCTTACTAGTTTCCTACCCAGCCATCACCAAAAGTCTCCGACATCAACTGTTCCGCAGGATTCTGACTGTTCACAAATCTACTTTTAAGAAAATTATCCAAATCATTTACACTGTAATTCAATTATATCTACAAATTCTGGCCTAGGGATAAGTCAGCCCACTTTCCACTTCACTGGATTCTCTTAAGATGAGGGGGAACTTATACCAATCCTAGCATAGCTGATCCATTAGGGTCACATTGTTACTGGGGATACGTTCACACACTGCCCGATCTCCATACCAACTGGATGCATTACATTATCTTCCTTGTGTCTGTTACTTTCCTTCCTTGCATCCGTTACTGCACCATTATAAAACACCGAGTTCGTACTACCTGGATATAGCAGTTTAACAACACAGATGTCTCAAAGGGTAAGCATCCTATACTCTCGGATATCAGAGTGCTACAGTCTTCAATAGCTAACCATCAACCTAAAAAGAAATTATCCTAATTACAAAGTTATCAGAAATGTAACTATCCCATGGCTGCTACCAATGTCAGAAATTAAATGTTCCATGAAAGTTGTCATTTGGCTGGACTGGAATTTCACAAAGATTCTAACAAGCATTTTAATCAAATCTTACTGTCAAAAACAGAAAGCATCTTAGACTGACAGTCTGAATACTTATCAAATCAGATAGCATTATAGCAGATTTGTTAACTGACCACCACCACCTGTCTGCAAATCATTCCACACAATTTTATGTACTTGTGAAACCTATCCAAATTAGATCCTACCTAACTCTATACCCTCCTCAGCTGTGTCGACTTAATCCAACCAAAATTCTTCAGCTCAGATGTCAATTTAATATTTCAGCCAAGACTTTCTAAACATACTAAGCCATGGCACTGTGCCAAGGGGAAAAAAAGACCAAAGATCAACCTCTTCTGGATTATTTTTGACATAAAAGGCTTAGAAATCAGATCTGGAAAATATAGTAACAAAAAACAAATATGATCTAGCTCTGTGGTGCAGAGGGGTGAAGCCTCCACTGACTCAGGTAATCAAAACCTAAAGGTTCAGGTGCTAGGACAGGCAGGCAGGGAAGGAGGACGACTGCGGAACGAGCTGCTTGCTTGAACTTTTTGGCTTGCCCATAAGGGGAGGAGAAAAATGGTAGTACCCAGTACCCAATCGGTTCCCACATAAAAAGCTTGCATGATAAGGGCTGTTGCCAAGAGTACACAAGCTTAGGGCTTTAATACTTGTGACACAGATACATGCATGGTCCCACATCTAAAGAAGGGAAACAGAGGCCACTGGGATGTTGCAAAATCTCACATCAACTGCCAAGTGTTTAGAATTAATAAACACACACACACACACACACACACACACACACACACACACACACACACACACACACACACACACACCAGCCAATGCACTCAAGTGATAAATGGCTGCAAAGGGGATTATGTTGAATGGTTCAACAACCTGAACATAAGAGTCCTATCCTGAAACACTGACATTCCCATGGGGTGTGGAGGGGGGTTGAATCCAGACCCTCAGGCAGTAGGGATTAGAACAACCTTCCCAAGGTAGCTGAACAGAAGGATCTAGCATTGGCAGGGTCACAAACGCCTCCATATCTGTTTGGACGACAGTCTCCTTCACTTAGCTCTTGCTCAGGTGTCAGCAAAGTCCACTGCATTGGAAAATGAGTGGACTCCAGAACCACAGGAGGAGAGCTTGACAGCAAGACACTAATGGAAAAAAGGGACCCAGGAAAAAATACTGTGCACACAAGTTTGCAAAACTTCAAAAATAAAACTAAACGTTAAAGCACTCGCTCTTAAAAAGCAAAAAAAGCAGTCCTTCAATGGCCAGCCCCTTCAAAATTGCAACACCCAATAAGCCAGGGCATTTTCTAGCTTACTACTGGGCATAATAACTTTACTTACCCTTGTATCTTGCTCCACATCAACATATATTCCAATCACCTTCAGTGAGCATTTCTAGATCAGCATTACACAGACTGCATCAGTTGCATATTTTAATGTCCAGGCAGTTAAACTCAAAACTAATAATGTTTCAACTCACTTCCATGCTATTCTGGATAATGTGGAGACCACTAAATCTAAAAACAGTATGTGGGCGACAACACTGTCCCCCCCCCTCATCACTTGCTGTCTTTTTTTTTTTTTTTTTTAGAAAAGGAGGCCTCTACTATTGCCAACTTACATAAGGGGAATTCTCTGCTGAAATATCAGACTGGATGTCTGTTGCTTTACTAAGTCCTCCAGCTAAGACCCCCAACCAAGCATTATCTGCAGCTTATGACTTAAAAATCATTCCTAAGACTAAGTATATTAAAATTAAAATAAGGGAGGAGGGATAGTGGTCCTGGTCAGTTTACAATGCTGACCTAATGACACAGTCTCTGCTTGAAGGTAGAGGAGCCTCAGGATGCAGGTAGTCATTGGAGGAAAAGATTTTGGCAAAACTGACCAGGAAAGTGATGGTGACCCTGGTCAAATTATATGGAGGAGCACCCATGCAAAGAATAGGGGTAAAGGTGGTCCTTGTGCTGACAAATGCTCATATCAAACACCAGAGGAGGGGGTAAGATATGTACAATAAAAAATGTCCTAATAACTGGGATGAAGAGGACAGAAGCAACTCAAGACGTTTGTCTGTATGTGGAACACACTGCAGACAGCTTCAGTCCCAGTGTACCTGGACAATCTCCACCACCGGGGAACAAATGGCCATCTAGTACTAGGAGGCATGATAGTCAGCAGGCAGAGGAGAAGAAAAGTGTACAAACATACCCCTTACATCACTCTATAATACTCGACCTTGACAATTTCCAGCTTAGAAAATTACTGTTGTCAAGCTACTAGGTATCATTACCATCATTTATAAAGTTGAGCTCGCATATCAATAGTACTATTCTCCAGACTAAGCAGAAGCATGGAATATTACACATAGCAGAGCCATTTCTCACACAGTACGAACTGCCACAAGTGAAGTCAAATTATGCTTCTTACGCAGTTTCTTCTAAGCAGCCAGCCTTCAGTACATTTGCATCGTACTCCACCCCAGTACCATCTCTCATTTTTGTTTTATGTCAGCATCTTCACTATTGATGTTTGCCCCACACTTACTAACATATTGTCTAACAGCAGTTTAGATCCAGAGCAAGTCCTTGTCACCTGAAGTATTAATTCTCAATGTCCCACAAAGGCAGGAGCAGATCCTGAACAACACAGAAGGATTTCCTTTTTTACTTCAATTTGGAAAGGCAATGATTCAGCACAGAACTATCAAATGATGAAACCAATAATTACTGGGACAGTTGCACTTAGCAAAAAGTGGCAAAATTAACAAGAATCATTCCCATTTTAACACATAAAGGAAGGGATCTCTCAAGACAGGAATGTGCAAAGATATTCAGCATTAGTAACAGTAGTTAATGTCACTGCAACTAATTGATGATTTTGTAACACTGCAATGCTGCTTTTATTTAGGAACACTCACAATCTGTCTATTAAATAAAATGCTTATGTTGACATTACAGCTATACGTATAGTCAATTCTGAAGAGGCCCATGCCTCCTTCAGAGCAAGGGATATATTTAAAAACAAGTTCATACAAATATTATATCATTTAGTAGGCATGAAGCATTTCCTTGTTTTTGTCCCCAACTGATTCATGGTAGCATTCTACCAGTTCCCTTTCCTTTGTTACTCTTTTGGTGTAACACTTTATCCATTATTAATCCAGCTGCACAATACTATCACATTTATTTTTGTTATAATCACACAACTTCTTAACCGTCTTGACTACCGTGTTAATCTGTTTTGTCAAACTTTTCACATTCTGGATCTTAAATTATTTTCTGTAATCTGTTTCTTTCATCTATATTTAATCAAGAAAGTCTTCCCTTAGATCATTTCCATCTACATTGACAACATCTTCTTTACTCCCTAGTTTCTTGCAAGTGTTCTACAGAAAGTTCCACAGTAAAATCATGAGACATATCCTCTTCAGATGCACCTTGTTTCATCTACTGCTCCTCTATATAGGGACCCACTGGCCCATCATGGCACAAAAAGTACAGTTTTGGTGAGGAACTGCCTGAACAAAGGGAAAAGTAAAAACAGAGAGGAAATAAAGGATGCAGGAACTGAAACAGTTGAGTGCGAAAAACAGGAGATGAGTAGTGATGGCCTGAAATGAAATGAATGATGCCAGTATCTCCATGGAGGAATATTAGTTTGACACATCTTTCCTCTTTCGTTCTCATAAAATGACAATTAGAAAACCTTTTTATTTTAGTTCTTTTTCTCTTTCTTTGTCTCATGTTCAAATGCTTCAAGAATAATGTCTTTAACTCTTTGGGAAAGTTGACAAGGTTGCTATGCTTTGCTCCATGCAGTCAGTTGCAGTTGCTTAGTTTGGATGTATGGAGCGTTGTTCTGAGTTAACATCAGTGAGGCCCACATGTTTATACACAGGAGGTATGATGCTGCTGTTCAGTAGTGGGTACCAGTGTTGTTTGGGGACCAGTTTAAATATGTTGAGTATCCTTGACGTTTTTTAGTGATTTTTAGTGTTATCTGTGTATCAGGGGAAGAGGAGGGAATGCATAGGCGTTAGGCCTTTTCCAGTTGAAGGAGAGTCCATCCACCAAAGAGATGAGGAATGCATTGGAATGTCCCTTTCAGTTATTGAGAGTGAGGTGATTTTCCATGCTAGCGAAGGGTCTATCTTTGTGCCCCATTTCCTTTGAGATGGTCTTGAAGATGGTCGGTCTTAGGTCTCGTGGGCATCCTAAGTGGTCTTGTTACAGCGTCTGCTAGAGCATTGTCTTCCCCGGTACAAATATATTGCCTGGTTCTATATGTTGTGCTGCTAGCAAGATGTCCACACAGCTTGGTCCACATTCTGCATGGGTAAGGAATGAGTGCTCTCCTGTTTGTTGATGTACCACATGATTGTGGTGCTGTTCGTCCTTATCTGTTTGTGGCCTCTCTTTTCCTCTGGTGTTTGAACTTTGGATTGCCAGTTTCTTTATCGCCAGCATTTCTTAGATTGATGTGCAGGATTTACTGATCCTATTTCCACAATCCATGCATTCGCAGGTGAATCCAGCATCATGGCCCCCCATCTCAGTTCTTTGAGCGCCTGTTGTGATGGTCTGGCTGGTTTGACATCTGGCGGTGATGCTCTGGCTGGGTTTGACTGGCATGCCTGAGCTCACCATGTTCTGCTGTTTTAAGTACGGAATTATAGGGATTTCTGTTTTGCATGACTGTAGTGGGTTCTGTTTAAATTCTTTTAGGTTGGGACCATAAATCATATAGGTGCTTTGGCAATGGCACCAAGATTATGCATGATGCATGATGACCAAAGGCCTCAGAAATTTTCTTGCTGTGCTTGTTGTTCATTTTTGTTAGTGCCAAGAAGTAAAGAGGGAAGTTTTTTTGTTTTTCTGGTAGTCCATTTGCCTGTTGCTGTCTTCTTCACTGTGTCCAATCTCCGCTACCAAGATGACTCTTATTTGGGATGGTATCAGCCTTGACTTTGTAAATTGACTGTGTAATCAGTCCTTGTATTTTAGTAAACCCTTTGTGTAAATCTTTGTCAGCTTTGCTTTTGTTGTCCCCAGCAGGCAGTCGCCCAGGTATGGTACTAAATTTGAATTCCTATAGGCTAGTACGATGGACATTGATGCCAGGACCAAGGAATAATACTTCGGCGAGTGCTAAAGCCAAAGGGCATGCTGCTGAGAATTGATAGTGCTCTGATCCTGCAAAGAATCTGAGGTATCTTCGGCAGATTGGTTTAATTGGGACGTGCAGTGCATGCCTCCTGAGATCTAGAGTTACCTTCAGCCAAGACTTTTGCCAGCATAAAGTTTGGTTTTAGGGTCAATGACATAGAATTTTGGGACAAAATTGGTCGTTGGTTTAAGGACAGGTCGTGGATTTTGGTCTCCAACTTTTTCCTTTCTTGAACTAGGAACAGTCTGTGGCTGACTTTCCTTCCTCTGGTTGTTGGCAGGCACTCCATTAAGCTCATGTTTGCTAACTCCATTATTTCGGGCGTAGAGCCTCTCGTTTTTTTTGAGGCAGACGAGGTTCCTCTTGACTGGGTCTTTGTGGAAGTGAAACCGCAACCTTGATCTGAACCTGTAAAATCCACTGTCTTTGTAATGTAGCCAGTTCTTGAACAAGGAGGACTTTCCGCCTAGAGGAGCTGGTATTTAGAGGAGCTGCTATTTGATTGTGGCGATGTGATGTGTGTGGCTGTGCTGGATGTAGTGGCAGCTGCTGTGCCTGTGCACTGTGTGTCTCTCCTCTGCCCTCCTCAGCCTCGTAGGCACCTCCTCTCCTTGGTTGCCTTCGAACGCCCTTTGAAATCCCCCTTTGAATTTTTAGAGTCAGGAATTTGTACTTTACAAGGCCAGTTCCTCCTGGCAGGGGGGTTGAACTAAACCTGAATCTTTGAACTTTTTAAACATTTTTTGGTTTTTCTTCCATTTTCTTTTTCTTCCCCGTTGGTCATAACCTGCAAACCAACTGTACCGTCCTAAAGCTAGAGGTCCTATCCAGCATCATCCTTTAAAGCTTTAAAGCTTGTCATGCCTTGTGCCATGCATGTCTTCTTATCACTGTGCCTCCTGCCTGCTATCCTAAAATTAAGCCCAGTGCATCAACATGCCATATTTTAAGGAATGGTTGCTAACCTGTTGTATGTATATTACCATCTCTACTCAGATTTTTAACAAGAGACCAGTTCATCAGTGCCTTTTAGTTAACTGATCAAGCATAAACTCTGGTATTGTATCATGTAGAAACTGACGTTTAAAAGCTCAAGCTAGAGAGTAGGCTGAGTGTAGATCTTTTACCCCTTCTGTCTAGTAGTGACCTTTCCTTTTTTTCCAGATAGGGTTTTAGCTGTACAGCGGGGACCGCCTTGGGCTGACTGGGCGAGTTTCTGGGTTCAAAAGAGGGGCTCCTTTAAAGGGTGGTGATGTGAGTATCTGGCTGTAACCTGCTCTGTCTGGGTTTGCAGGGCAGAGTACTTGTTTTATCAATAATCATCATCAGCATCATCCACAGAGAACATAAGTGAGGTAGCTAAGGGAGGTGCGGTGGTGCAAGAAGGTCCTAAAGTCTCTTTCTCTTTTCCGAATAACTTGTTTGCTGCCATTGAACTGTTCTTGCACTGTTCTGCGCCAACTGCAGAGAATTCTTCTTCTGGGGGTGGGAGTGATTCTGCAGCTTCAGCATCTTCTTCTTTCAAAGAATCAAAAGGGAGCCAAAGGAGGGTTGGGGCTATGTCTGATTCATCAGCAGAATCATCAGAAGACATCAGAAGACTGGCTCTGGGGGCTCTGCACTCCTCGGGGCTGAGAGGCCTGAGAGAGGTGAGATCTGGCTCTAGAGTGAGAAAGAAATCTTCTTCGCCAAGCAAATGAAAACTAGAAGAGGCCTGGATGAGGAGGGTTTAATGGGCACTGGAACAGGCACTGGTGCTGCTTTAGCTCGGCGGCGAAGGCCGGCCTTATGGGACATGGTTGGAGGGGCCTAGGCAGCACGTTCAATGCGCTGGGGTAGAGACATCCGCGATGGTGTCTGATAAGTCTCTGATGAGGTAGTGGTAAAATTTCTGATTAAAATTTTCAAGAATTGTAGCAGGATTCCGCCAAGAGAGCAAGTTCAAGAGCCTTTGAGCAGTCGGTTTCGCCGAAAACCGAGACGGTTTCGGGTTTGCTTTGCTTTGTTGTTCGTCGATGTTTGCGGACCCATGTAGTGCTGCCGGAAACCCATTGTGTTTTTTTGGCGGTAGTCCGGGATCCATAATGTACGCGAAAATCGCAAAAAAAATAAGCGAAAACCACCGACTGCCCTGCCGTCAAAAGCGTTGCAGAGGCCGAGGCCGAACAGGCCGAACAGGGCTAAGGCTGGGCCGAAACAGTAAGGTAAGAATCTTTATGAGGTATTTGTGGAAATAGGTTAAACAGGTGTTAACTTTTTTAAGCCATTGTTAACTTTTCTGACGCTCAACGGGTAAGAAAGCTTTGTGAAGTGAGTGCTTTAAGTTCAAGTCATGGCAGTCTCGATCCTGACCGACCGCACTTGCGACCAGCCGCTGCTTCCGGCCTACTAAGCTTCTGGCCACTGAGGAAAATGAAGAAAGCTGATGCTTTACACCAAGACTAGCAGACCGAGAAGAGAGTGCGTCGGTCGGGTGGTGCCACATCCCGGAGCGGACCGTTTTGGAATCCGGCGACTGAAGCTGCTGCCTGACGACAGGACAACCCACTTGTTATGACTGCAGATGCATCCATGAAGGACATTTACCTGTAACAGAGTAGCCAATGTTTCCTACTCCTCCCCTTGGTGTGTAAATTCAACTGGACATTAAAGAGAGTCGCCTACAGGAGGCTCCAAAACATCAGTCAGTAGCAAATCTTCTTCTGATTCATCTTTTTCCACCTCCAGTTCCTATACCCGGGATCCAATTTGTCAATCATGTTGAGAATTGACTGTCAAGAGTTTACACAATAAACCCTTCACTCTTCACTTCCCGTGTGGTCTATCACTTAAATTTCTACCTCTTAAATTTTCCTTGTTTGACATTCCCCCTTTTTGATCTTATTTGACATATTCACATGTCTCTGTCTGCATTACTTTTTAAATGTCTTTAGAACTGTTTTATTTTTAAAGGATTAGTTTGGATTTCTTCTTTCCATAAAAATCACACCATATCAGATCTCTATAGTATGCCCACATTTTTATATACCATTCATAAACCACTATTTTGTTCTTTATACTTCTCACTTCCTCGGTCACTTTTTCTACACATCCAATGTTTCTTCATCAACATAAATGTTCTTCCTTGCTTTGTTGCACTAAAGAGCCTTTTTGTAGCTTCTCTCAGTTTTTCTTTCCTCTAATTTCTCTTACTCTTGCTATACCACTTCTCTAGAAATTCTGGGCTTGTTGCATAACAGCAACAATACATAATTTCTACCACTTTACCTCCAAGTCTCTTGCTTGGCCAGTCAGTTTTTGTGGACTACTACTAGTGTCTACCACAAGGAAACCACTCTCCCATGAGCATGGCCTAACCCTGTACTAGGAATATTTCCATGTCCTAAGGATTCTACACTACCTTTGTTTCCAGGCCTGGCACCACAGTGCAACTAGGTGGGCACTATTTTTATCCTAGGACCTGAGCACTCAGTTTATTTTTTTTACTTACCTTTCGCCATAACATATAAATTGCAGTTTATTTTATTAATGATGTCTTGGTGAGTTTTTTTTTAAAAACAGGGTCCCACAATGTAAAAGTACTCACAAAGTTTTGAAGAATTCAGTAATACTTCACCCCCCTTTTTCCTTGCCACTCTTTCCAATTGGACTCCATGCTGTCAGCACCCCCCCCCGCAAACATTAAGTGCTTTCCCAAAAAAAAAAAAAAAAAAAAAAAACACAACATTCAGCTGCCTCAAACACTATAATTTGTCATGTCTTAAATCCCCATCCCTCTCTATAGATAAAAAACAGTGGAAACTTTCAATATCTTCCTCTCCATTCTCAACAATCACATATGCGTGTGTGTGTGTGTGTGTGTGTGTGTGTGTGTGTGTGTGTGTGTGTGTGTGTGAGTGAGTGAGTGAGTGAAATAGCCCACTCTCTAAGCACCAATAATGCCCTCCAGGCTGTGTGTTACTGTGTAAAGAATGCCCTTTCCAGGGGTGCACACACCCTGCTGAACATCAATGCTTTTGTAACAGTGACCAGAATTAAAGGGGGGGGGGGCAAAACTCCATTTAAATAAATCTTCATTACTAATTTTATTATTTTATTTTTGTTTGCTAACTAGGACCATTTTCAGCCACTTCCCAAGCCAATGACAAAAACAATTACATAGGTTCATAGGTAGGTACTAGGCTATCTGCCCGAGGGCATTTATAAGCCTAGCCAGTGAGTTTGCTTTCGCCACCCCATTGATTAATTAACTGATCCTCTGTCAAGCAAAGCCAATGAAGTGATCCCAGGGGTGCACTTTCTGTTACCTATCCACTCATCAAGGTTTCTCTTGAGTGTTAGTGAGGGGCTCTGCCTGATGTAATTTGGAATTTTGTTCCAAAGCATGGGGAGTCTCTGCGATAGGAATCTATCCCTCCAGCATGTTCTATTTATTGTTGTGGCGAGGTTTAGCTCACTAGAGCGAGTAGCTCGCAGTGACTTGGATTTTTTTAGGTGTTGCATGTCCATCAATTCTGAGTTGGACATGGAGTTTTTTCAGTCGGGCTGCATAGGACATATGTTTGAGGCCAGTAATCCGCTTGGTGAGGTACTTTTGTGGTCTTTCCAGCTGTTGGAAGTGTCTTGTGCGGTACCATCCTAAATGGGGCATTGTTACTCTATGATGGGTCTAATGAGTGGCGCTTAAAAACCTCAGCTTTGGCCGGCTAAGAACTAGCTGTATTCAACTGGATGTAGAAGAGAATTTAAGTACCTTTATCTGCACTTTTTTTCAAAAAATACAGTATTTAAATTGATTTAACTGAGTTGCAGGAATATTAACTGAACTGGAAGTTAGTCAGTGCTTGCTGAATTTTATTATTTGCTAGTAACTGCAGGTGTGGGGGTAGCCACATTCTTTGATTTCCTGTCCTTGCTTATTTAAGTGGAACAGTGTGAAATATTTTCTGCTTAAAAACCTCAGCTTTGTCCGGCTAAGAACTAGCTGTATTCAACTGGACGTACAAGATAATTTAAGTACCTTTATCTGCACTTTTTTTCAAAAAATACAGAATTTAAATTGATTTAACTGTGTTGCAGGAATATTAACTGAACTGGAAGTTTTGACTCTGCTCTTCAGTTAGTCCCACCCACCCTCCATGTTTTTGTTTTGGTGTTAATCTTAGTGGCCTTGAAACTGCCCGCCCCTCTTGTAAATTTGTGTTTGGATACTCCTTCTGGGCCCATTTCATTTGCTCACTCAACTGAGTGCAGTGAGATCATATTCTAATTTCAGGCACTCCTACTGTGTACAAAGAGAGCATCTGGGAAACAGAAAAAAAATGTAAGCTTGTTTCCTGCCTTTCCTGTTAAGTGGTATAGACTATTTGTAGGCTTCTGAGCCCCCAAGCCCTTCTGTGTTGGAGGGGAAGCCTTCTAGCTTAGTTTTTGCTCTTATAACTAGCCGGTTTTCTAGTTTCAGCACTAAAATCTGTTTCTTTGATCTCAGCACTTGTTCAGAACTCATTGTAAGCACTACATAAGCTGCAAATTACTACAGCACTCAACTTTCCTCACTTGTCTAGTGGAAAGCAGTTTTTAGTACTTAATAAATAAGCACTTATCCAGGCATGTCTAAGGGTCAGCTCCCAGTGATTTCTCCTGTCTACCTGATGAATATGGGCATCTTGGGGCAATGCAGCAATTGCCTCATGTACACAGAAAACCCTCTCCTCCTACCACCCAACACTACAACCTGTGAAAGATGCACTTATATAGCCAAACTGGAAGCAAAGCTCTCTTCACCCAAGACTGGACTAGACAGTCAAGAGGAGAAGGTAAACACTTGCACCGCACCACACTCATCACATAGTCCCTCAAAACCTACACCACCAAAACACACACATAGAAACACAAAACCCACACCTACATTTGTGGAGGCTCTCAATAAAAACCTGCCCAAGCATCAGGGACATAAACGCAAACAAACTCCACCCCCCACCACAACCCAAATGACACATAGCCCACAAACTCAGTGTGCCACTCAACCACAGCCTATAAAGGCATAGCAACGTACCCAACACTCTAGTCATAGGTAACTCTATAGTCAGGCACACTGATGTTCCACTCACTAGACTAAACAAGGAGAAAGTTACTGTCAGCTGCCAGGATCCGCCACATAACGCATGTACTCAGGTCACTCCACAATAAGTACAAATATGACACTGTCATTGTCCATGTTGGTGTGAATGACCAGAGACGTACTTCCCTGGACTACATGAAAAGAGACATGGAGGAGCTCTCCGATCTTGTATCCCAGGCAGGTATGACCCTAACCCCGAGTAGCATCCTGCCATCACCCAGAATGATATCACAGTACAAGGACAAAATGATAGACTTCAACAATTAGCTAAGCTTCTGGTGTCATTCTAAGGGGATCCAGTATTTGGCTGCCTGAGACGACATGATTGACAGTCCGCAATGCTTTGCCAGAGATGGCCTGCACCTGTCGCCCTTAGGATTCCGGATACTGGCTAAGACTCTTGCAACCCCTATAGTGCCTTTTTTAGGCACGGTTCAAATAACACATTCACCACCGTAACAGGTACAAGCAAGCAAAATCTGAGGGTAATGTTACTCAATGCTAGAAGTCTAAACCTCAAAATGCACTCACTCGAGGCACTCCTTAAAATGGAGAACACTGACATCTGTGCAGTGACAGAGACCTGGTTCAAAGCTCCAGAGAGCACCCCTGCATTACCAGGCTTCAATTCATACCACACCTTTTGGCCACCTAACCCAGAAAGAAGCACTAAAGGCAGAGGCGTATCCATATTCATTAAGGATATCCACACCTCCAGGCTAGTTGCACAGCATAATGCATCCGAGATTATCCAAGTGCAACTAACTCTGGACAAGACCGCAATCCAAACTGTAGCTTGCTACAGACCCCCCAACATGTCCCAGGATTCACACTCCTCATTTCTTGATACACTGGAAAGTATTAGGGTACAACCCAACACCCTAATAATGGGTGATTTCAACTACCCCACCATTAACTGGGAAAACTACTCATGTACCAACTCTTTTGCTCAACGTTTTCTAGAATTCATAAATTCCAACGCCTTGGATCAACTTATTCACACCCCCACTAGGGGCAGCAATATCCTAGACCTGGTCATTACCAACATGGGAAACCGGCATTCCACACCAGAGGTCAATTCCTCGTTGGTCAGATCCGACCACAAGCTAATAAGCCTAGACATCCACATCCCACCCCCAGCCCCAATTAGGGAAACCATCGTAAAAAACTTCTCAAAAGCCAACTTCACACTTCTTAAGACAGAAGTGGCAAACTTCATGACACCCATGCAGACGGACAATAGAGGTATGACTGCCGAATCCTACACAAATGCACTTTATAAGCACTTACACGAGTGTATGGATCATGCTATCCATAATAGAACCAAGATGTTATCCTCCAAAAAAAGGAAGCCAATCTGGTGGACCTCTGCCATAATCAAACTCTACAACAGGAGAAGAAACTGTTGCAAAAAAGAGTAAAATCCCAGGACTGGAGGAACTCCCTGGTCAACCTCAGTAAGAAGCCGAGATCCCTCATAAAATCCTCCAAAGCCAGTTACGAAAACAAAATTGCCACTGACTCTAAAGACAACCACAAAGCATTCTATAGCTATGTCAAGAATCTAAATGGGAACACTCAGATCTGCTCTGAGTTACAGCATAATGGCACTAAATATACAGAACCAACTGATATTGCCAACATCCTAGCAGATGGGTTCAGTGCTAACTTTACCCCCCTCTCACCCCCTAGAGGGCCCATCTCTATACCTGAAGAATGCAAAGTTCCTATAATCACGGCTGCACAGGTAAAAAAAAAACTCTCCAAAGCCAAGAACACAGCATCCATGAGACCTGACAATATCCCAGGCTGCATTCTACACGAACTACAGAATGAACTGGCACCCTACCTAAGTACCATGTTCAATCATAGCCTCACCTCAGGCTTTGTACCCACTGAATGGCGCACCGCGACAGTTATCCCACTCCACAAAGGGGGAGCCACGACGGACCTCGGGAACTACCGCCCCATTAGCCTGATGAGCCTGGTCTACAAGGCCATGGAACGTATCATCATGGAACTCTTAAACAAAGACATTGGTAATCTCCAAACTCTGGATCCTACTCAATTTGGATTTGTAAAAGGCAGATCATGTCTCCTAAACAGGATTGACTTCTTTGAAGCAGTCACCAAAGCCATAGATGAGGGTAAAATGGTTCACACAGCTTATCTAGATCTCGCCAAGGCTTTCGACACCATCCCCCACTCTGGAATTATAAATAAGCTCACTAAACTAGGTATAAATCCCCATGTCACAAGATGGGTTGCCAACTGGCTCACGGACAGAACCCACACTGCGAAAGTAGCGGATTCCAAATCCGACATCAAAACAGTGACAACTGGAGTACCACAGGGTTCAGTCCTGGGTCCTCTCCTGTTTGGTATCTACTTCTCTGAAGCGCAGGCCAACACAGAAGGTCTTTGGCTAACAAAGTTTGCAGATGACTGCAAACTAGGAGCCATAACTGAAACTCCTAACGATGTGGACAAACTACAAAAGGGCCTCAATGAGACAGATACCTGGTGTCAAAGCCATGGCCTGAAGCTCAATGCCAAAAAGTGTATTGTCATCCCCTTTGGTAAAAACTCTGTACCCATGAACTACCACATAGCTGGTAGTCTACTTAATGCCGAAAATGTGATGAGACCTTGGGACACAGGTGGACAGTAGTCTCTCCTTTGATAATCACTTCGCCACAGTGGTCAGGAAATCCTTCTACGTGGCTCATCTCATCACAAAAGGTTTCTCATCCAGAAAAAAAGAGGTCATTGTTCCCCTCTACTCATCACTCATTACACCCATTATAGAGTACAACGCCCCTTTTGGTATGTACCTCACAAGACATCTACAACAACTGGAAAGACCACAGAAATACCTCACAAGAGAGGATTACTGGCCTCAAACATATGCCCTATGCAGACCATCTCAAAAAACTACAGCTTTACTCCATCGCATATCGCCTACTCAGGGGCGATCTCTGCCTAACAAACAAAGATCTGTCAAACCCAGAGCTGTTGGACATGCTCCACTTAAAGAAATCCCAATCCCTCCGAGCTACACGCTCTAGGGACCTTAACCTTGTCACCACAATAAACAGAACATGCTGGAGGGATAGATTCCTGTCCCAGAGACTTCCCATACTCTGGAATAGACTACCTATCTATGTCAAACAGAGCTCCTCCTCAGCACTCTTCAAGAAAAATCTTGACGAGTGGATGAGAAATGGGAAATTCACCCCGGGGATCACTTCTGTGGCTCTGCTCAACAGGGGCACAGGAAAAAAAATTTTTTGGGTGGCGAAAGCCAGGGTACATTTTTTGGCTAGGCTTGTATGGGCCATAGGGCCGATAGCCTAGTACCTACCTATGAACAGAGGGGCACTATAACCTGTTTATTTCTAGATGCAAACCCTTTAGTAATTAGATGGCCACATAGGAGGATTTCTTAACTACTTTGGCAATATGATTGTCAAAGGAGAGATTACTATCTACCTGGGTCCCCAGACCTCTTATTACCTCTTCTGTATTAAGGGGGCTGCCACCTGTGTGGTAATTTGTGGGTGTTTTGTTTTTCCCCTCAGCTTCTCTCAGCATTTAAGCAGATTGAACTCTACATTTACCTACAGAACTGCAACTGGTCACCATAACAAAATCAGTTTCTCTCAGCATTTAAGCAGAGTAGGTTGCACACAAAAAGCATTTGTTAAGCTTTCACTTACAGTAATTAAACAGGTCACCATTTTGGTCAGCCATAGGGCTCTTT
Source organism: Protopterus annectens (assembly GCF_019279795.1). Lineage (NCBI taxonomy): Eukaryota > Metazoa > Chordata > Ceratodontiformes > Protopteridae > Protopterus > Protopterus annectens. Next base: position 1,708,614,550 of record NC_056737.1, on the reverse strand, counting down.
TTTCTACTTGAGTGTTTGCCGCCTTCCCCTGTAACTTAAGTAAACTGACTCTTACATTAAGAGCTATAAGATTTAGGTTCACAGGTTCATAGGTAGATACTAGGCTATCTGCCCTAGGGCATTTATAAGCCTAGCCAGAGTGTATTTGGCTTCCGCCTCCCTATTAGATTAGCCTACTGTGCCTCTGTAAAGTAGGTCATAGAAGGTACCCTTTTAAGATTAGTTTACTGTGCCTCTGTCTAGCAGGGACACAGGAGAGATTCCTGGGGTGAATTTGCGATTTCCCATCCACGCATCCAAATTTCGCTTGAAGAGCGTCAGCGAGGGGCTATGTCTAACATGGATTGGGATTCTATTCAAGAGTGAGGGGAGCCTCTGGGAAATGAATCTGTCCCTCCAGCATGTCCTATTTATTTTTGTGCTGAGGTTTAGGTCCCTGGAGCGTGCAGCTCTAAGGGACTTGGATTTTTTGAGGTGGAGCATGTCCACTAATTCTGGGTTTGACATGGCTTTGTATGTCAGGCATAGATCGCCTCTGAATAGGCGGTAAGCAAATGAGTAGAGCTGCATAGGACATCTGTTTGTAGCCCATGATCCTCTTGGTGAGGTACTTTTGGGGTCTCTCCAGTTGCTGCAGGTGTCTGGTAAGGTACATCCCAAAAGGGGCATTATATTCAATTATGGGCCTGATGAGTGACGAGTAGAGGGGCACAATGACCTCTCTTGATCTAGATGCAAACCCTTTCGTGATAAGGTGGGCTATAAAGAAGGTCTTTCTAACCACTTTGGCAACGTGATTATCAAAGGAGAGATTACTATCTACGTTGGTCCCCAAATCTCTACTTACTTCTTCCGTACTTAATGGATTACCACCTATGTGGTAATTTGTGGGCACCTTGTTTTTCCCAAAGGGGATGACTATGCACTTTTTAGCATTTAGCTTGAGGCCGTGGTTCTGGCACCAAGCATCCGTCTCTGTGAGACCCTTTTGGAGGATGCTCGTGTCAGCTGGAGATTCGATTATGGCCCCCAGTTTGCAGTCATCTGCGAACTTTGTCAGCCATCATCCCCCCTGTGTTAGCCTGAACCTCACAGAAGTATAAACCGAACAAGAGAGGTCCCAGAACTGAGCCCTGTGGGACGCCACTTGTAACGGGTTTGGATTCGGACATGGCACCTGCGATTCTGACCATGTGGGTTCTATCTCTGAGCCAGTTTGTAACCCATCTTGTGATATAGGGGTTGATATTTAAGCTGGTAAGTTTATTTATAATGACCGAGTGGGGTATTGTGTCGAAGGCTTTTGCAAGGTCCAGGTAGGCTGTGTGGACTACCTTGCCCTCATCTATGGCTTTGGTAACTGTTTCAAAGAAATCAACTAGGTTTAAGAGGCAAGATCTGCCCTTAACACAGCCGAATTGGGTAGGGTCCAGTGTCTGGAGGCTCCCAATGTCTTTGTTTATGAGTTCCATGATAATACACTCCATAACTTTACAGACCAGACTAGTCAGGCTTATGGGGCGATAGTTTCCGGGGTCTGTTGTGGCACCACCTTTGTGGAGTGGGACCACTGTAGCTGTACGCCATTCCTTGGGTACATATCATGTAGTAAGGCTAAGTTTGAACAGTGACTTAATGTGAGGGTTCAGTTCTTCTTGGAGCTCATGTAAGACACAGCTTGGGACACCGTCCGGTCCCATAGATGCTGTGTTTTTTGCTTTGGAGAGGGCAGCTTTCACCTGTGCATCTGTGATGTCAGGGAGGTTACATTCAGTTGGGATAGGCATTTGCTCCTTTGGGGGGGAAGGGGGGGAGAAGTTTGCGCTGAATCTGTCTGCCAGGATGCTGGCTATGTCTGTAGGTTCGGTATATTTTGTACCGTTATGCAACAATTCAGAGCATATCTGGGAGTTTCCGCCCATGTTTCTGACATAAATAAAGAAGGCCTTGTGATTATCTTTAGTGTCTAGGGCAATTTTTCTTTCGAAACTGGCCTTTGATGATTTTATGAGGGATCGAAGTTTCTTGCTAATACTGATCAGAGATGCCTTCCCTTTTTGGGATTTTGCTCTGTCATGTAGTCCACCAGACCGGTCTCCTGTTTTTGGAGGAGTGAGTCTTGGTTTTATTTGGGATAGCACGATCCATGCATTCCTGCAGGTGCTCATAGAATGCATTTGTAAAGGATTCTGCAGACTGGGCTGTATTATCCTCTGGCCCAGGGGCTTTGAAGGATTCCACCTCAGTCTTGGGAAGAGCAAAGTTGGCTTTGGAGAAATTCTTTACACTGATTTCCTTGGCTGGGGGTGGGGACAGGATATGGATGTCCAGGGAAATTTCTTTATGGTCTGATCTTACCAATGAGGGGTTTACCTCTGGTGTGGAACAGAGTTCCCCATGTTGGTGATGACCAGGTCCAATATGTTGTTCCCTCTTGTGGGAGTGGTGACCAGTTGTTCCATTGCATTTGAGTTTATAAATTCAAGGAACTGTTGGGCAAGGGTGTTTGGGCTTGAGTAGTTTTCCCAGTCAATGTTTGGGTAGTTGAAGTCACCCAATAACATAGTGTTTGGAGAGACCTTCATATTCTCCAGTGTTCTCAGGAATGCCAAGTGGGGTTCCTGTAATAGGGAGGGTGTTCTGTAGCAGGCTACAAACTGAAAGGCAGTTTTGCCCGCTGTTAGTTGCACGTGGATGGTTTCCGATGCTTCGTGCAGTGCCAGTAACCAGGAGGTGTAGGTATCTTTGATGAATATAGATACTCCCCCCCTCCTTTTGTGCTTTGGTCCGAGTTTTGGGGCCGAAACGCATGGTATGAGTTATAACCTGGTAGTGCTGGGGTGCTCTCAGGAGCCTTGAACCAGGTTTCTGTTACTGCACAGACATCGATTTTCTCCATGCTGAGGAGAGTCTCGAATGCGTGCATCTTGAGGTTTAGACTTCTGCCATTGAGTAGCATTACCTTTAGTTTTTTTATCTTTGGGTTGTCTATGGAGGTGGGTTTGTCCTTTGAGCCTTGCCTAAAAAAGGCACTGAGGGTGGCAACAGCCCTGGCCAGTATACGAAAGCCTAAGTGTGACAGGTGCAAGCCGTCCCTAGCGAAGCAACGTGGCTTGTCGAGCATGTCATCCCAGGCTGACAGGCACTGGATCCCCTTTGAATGACACCAATACTTTAGCCAATTGTTGAAACTGATCATTTTGTCTTTATACTGTGGCATCATTCTTGGTGAGGGCAAGATGCTACTCAAGGTCAGGGACATACCAGCCTGGGCTACATGACCAGCCTGGGCTACATGGTCAGAGAGTTCCTCTATGTCTCTTTTCATGTAGTCCAGGGAGGTACATCTCAGGTCATTCACACCAGCATGGACAATGATGGAGTCATACTTGTACTTGCTTTGGAGTGACCTGAGTGCTTGCGTTATGTGGCGGATCCTGGCACCCGACAGGCAGCTTACAGTGACCTTCTCCTTCTTCAGTCTGGCGAGTGGGACGTCAGTGTGTCGGACCAGAGAGTCCCCTATAACAAGTGTATTTGGTGTGTTTGGCCTTATGGGCTGTGACTGTGAGGCACACTGATTTTGTGAGATATGTGATTTGTGGGTATTGTTGAGGGGTGGCTGTTGCTTGGATATCTGCTTAGGAGGTCTTTGCTGTTTAGGCAGATTTTTATTTAGAGCCTCTGAGTATGTTTTTGTGTGTTTATGTGTTGGGTATGCAGATGCAATAGGTCTGTGTGAGACTGGATTTGTGGTGTGGGTTGTTACCTTTTCCTCCTGACTGACTGTGTCAGTCTTGGGTTGAGAGAGCTCTGCCTCCAGTTTGGCTGTGTAACTGCATCTTTCACATGTATTAGAGTTTGTTGGAAGGAGGAGAGGGTTGTCTGTGTACATAAGGCAATTGTAACATTGCCTCAAAATTCCCAGATTCACCAGCTGGACTGGAGAGTAACCTTGAAACTGACCCTTGGGCATACCAGATTAGTATAGGGAACTGTTTTTTTTTACTGATCAGATTAGGGAAGGGAACTGATTTTTCACTTGATCAGGAAGGACCAATCGGGAGTCTAATACTTATGAGAAGTCAAGGAGGGTGTAGTGCTTTAGTTAGTTGGTGTTTCCTTATAAGAACTGAGCAAGTGCAGGGCTTTAGAAAGAGAATAGAGTGATTACTTTGAGGGTTTGAACAGTTCTAAGGGAAAAGGTGAAGAGCAAACTTTGTGGAGCCTAGATGCGCAAAACCGTGCAAAAAGGGAGTTGTAGGGTTTTGAGAGAGAGAGAGAGAGAGATCAAGGAGTTAAGAATTGACCCAAAATGGCCAGTAAAACTACAGCTTCTAGGTAGTAACCACTCCTCCAGGGACAGGCAGGCTGTTCAGTGTTTACCACTCCCACTGGTGAACACAGAGACTTCCCTTTAGTCCAAGCAAGCACTGGCCTTCTAGAAACTTCCAAACAGTTCAGAACAGCAAATCTGTAACTGAACTTTCTTAACTTTCAGAAAGTGGGAAAAAAGCAAGATTTGGTTTTTTTTTCTTTTTGTTGTAGTTTAAAGGTAGCAGAGATACACAAGCAGCAAAATAATCACAACAGTGCAATAAATGACCCCACACTTGTGCTAAGCCAAAATCAGGTAAAATGCAGTTTTTAGAGAAAAAAACTATTTTAAATTAAGTGCAACACAGGAAATGCAGTAAACAGGCTCTAGATGTGTTCCAAGTACTGTTACTGTTACAGATAAGCCGGAAAATGCCAAAAAGTAGGCGGCAAAGCAGTAAAACTTAACAAAAAATCAGAAGAAAATACGTAAAATCACAAAAGTGGCTCCTTTTCTTCTCTCAGCGTTTTCTCCTCTTGGTAGGTGCTTCAGCAACAACTAGCAAGCCTGAAAAGACGCCAAAACCACGAGGCAGCCTGGTTTTAAGAGAGAAATCAAGGAGTTTAGAATTGACCCAAAATGGCCAATAAAACTACAGCTTCTTGGTAGTAACCACTCCTCCAGGGACAGACAGGCTGTTCAGTGTTTACCACTCCCACTGGTGAACACAGAGACTTCCCTTTACCCCAAGCAAGCACTGGCCTTCTAGAAACTTCCAAACAGTTCAGAACAGCACATCTGTAACTGAACTTTCTTAACTTTCATAAAGTGGGGGAAAAAGCAAGATTTTTTTGTTGTAGTTTAAAAGGTAGCAGAGATACACAAGCAGCAAAATAATCACAACAGTGCAATAAATGACCCCACACTTGAGTGCTAGGCCAAAATCAGGTAAAATGCAGTTGTTAGAGAAAGAAAACGATTCAAAATTAAGTGCAACACAGGAAATGCAGTAAACAGGCTCTAGATGTGTTCCAAGTACTGTTACTATTACAGATATAAACTTTAGCAAGCCGGAAAATGCGTGACACCTTAGGAAACCTTGTAAACTGCAACAGCCTGACATTTGAACAAGTAACCCTTGTAAAAATTCCCAAAATTGTATACTGTTGGTCTGTCTTTCCTGCTAAACATAAGTGAAATTACAGTGCTGAGTGCAAGTAACATTAAAATTAATAGGACACCTTAGGAAACCTTGTAAACTGCAATAGCCCTGCTACGCTCGGGCTCTCTTCGCTCCCCTCCCTGCCCTCAATTCCCTTCCGCCCCCAGTACCTCTAAATTTAAAGTATTATAGCCACCCCCTCCACTTTCTAGATCCTATCTGCTTTCATCTGGGATAATTCCTTCCACCCCCATTCTTCTACCTACATTTTAACAGCGCCTATTAGCTTTCATCTGGCATTCTCCCATCCCCCTTCCAGTATCTTTACCTCACCACTCTATCTTCTGGTGTTGCATCACCAGGCAAAACAGTTCCTTAACTCACTAGCTGAATCACAAATAATGATATACTCCTCTTTACTACCCCTCTTGTTTGCACCATACCTCCTTACCTTGTATGAAAAACAGTTTCTCACGGGATTTCAGGTCCCGAAAGGCCATACTATCACCCCAGCTATAAATCCTCCCACCTTCAACCATACTTACATTACCAGGTCCTATCCAACATCTTGTTCAGTCTATCAACATCTCAACCCCAGGCACATTAGCTCTAGATCCAAACAGTACCACAAACTAAAACAAATTCCTGAATCCCACTTTTCTGAGAGTTAAAGTTCAGTTACAGGCTTGCTGTTCCTGAACTGTTTGAAAGTTTCTGTGAGGCCATTTTTGCTTAGGCTGAAGGAGGGTCTCTGTGTTCATCAGTGGCAGTGACTAACATTGAGCAGCTTCCCTGCCCCCCGGAGAGGTGGTTACTGACTTGAAACTGTAGTTTTATTGGCCACTAGGGGTCATTTCCATAACTCCTTCATCTTCCTCTCTTAAAACCTAGTTGCCTCGTGGTTTGAGCGTCTTTTCAGGCTTGTTGGCTGTTGGTGAAGCACCCTCCAAGAGAAAAAACGCTGAGAGAAGAAGGGAGCCACTTTTGAGATTAAGTATTTTTTCTCTGTTTATTTGCTAAGTTTTTCTGCATAGCTGCCTAGCTTGAGCATTTTCTGGCTTGTTAAACTTGATTTCTGTATTAGTAGCTGTATTTAGAGCACAACCAAAAGCTGTTTGCTGAATTTCCTGTTTGCACTTAATTTTAAATCGTTTTTTTCTTAAAACTTGCATATTTTCTGTCCTTGACCTAGCACTCTTGTGTGGGGTCATTTACTGCACTGTTATAACTTGATATTACTTGTGAACCTCTGCTATCTCTGTAAAAAACAAAAACAAAAAAAAAATAGTACAGTTTTGTACCTACCATAAATGTAGATGTTCGAGGATTCCCTTGCTGCAGTCCTGACAATTGGGTATAGTCCGCGTCCCAGTCGGCCGAATACCAGAGTATAAGGCTGTCGGTCATGGCTTAGACTGGCGTCAGTGCGTCAGGGTACTAATCTTGCATGACCGTCATTTCCTCAGTCTTTTCTTGCCCCAGATGTCAGAAGACCCAAAAGACAAGTCCCAAAAACAACCTGCACCAAAAACATGTACAATATATACAGTAATATATACGAAAAATATAAGCATGTAAACTCACCTACACAACCACCCTGAAACACAGAGGGGAAGGAGGGAGGGTAAGTGGACTGCAGCAAGGGAATCCTCGAACATCTACATTTATGGTAGGTACAAAACTGTACTATGTTCTTCTTCCCTTGCTGCAGTCCTGACAATTGGGTAGAATCCCAAAGCAGAGGTAAGGGAGGCTGGCAAATTATAAAGTAGCAGGAGCTGACAACATGCCTTGTAAAACAGCTGTGGCAAAACCAGCTCTAGTCTTAGAGTATACAGGCAGGTGATAATGCCTAGAGAAAGTATGCACTGAACTCCAAGTAGCTGCCTCCAGAATATCCTTAGTTGCCACCCCCCTTAGAAATGCTGTTGAAGTGGCAGTAGCCCTAGTGGAATGAGGCCTAATCCCAGCTGGAACCTCTTTGCCATGATGGGAATAACAAAATGCAATGCAAAAGCCAATCCACCTAGAAATAGTTTGTTTTGACACAGGCTTGCCCTGTGAACTTAAAACAAAAGAAACAAGTAACTGCTGAGACTGCCTAAAATGTTTAGTCCTGCTAAAATACTAACGCAGATGCCTGTGTACATCTAAAGTGTGCAAAATCTTTTCCCCTTTATTTTGAGGATCTGCAAAAAACGTAGGCAAATGAATAGTTTGGTTTAAAGCCACACTAGAAACTACCTTAGGCATAAAGGAAGGATTAGTACGTAATGATACCCTGTCCTTATGGAAAATCAAAAAGGGCTCTACTGCCATAAGGGCCTGCAACTCAGACACCCTTCTTGCAGAAGTAATAGCCAACAGAAAAGCAGTCTTCCATGACAAATATTTCAATTCAGCAGTAGCTGCAGGCTCAAAAGGTTGTAGAGTAAGTTTTTCCAACACAAAATTGAGATCCCAAGCAGGAGTAGGAGCTCTCGTGGGGTCTTATATTCTTTGCCCCTCTAAGAAACTGCTTGAACAAAGGATCACGAAAACAAAGGTGGGTCACAATCATAGTGAGCTGAAATTGCTGCAGCATGAATCTTTATGGAAGAGAAAGACAAACCTTTGTCCAATAATTCAGTAAGATATTGAAGAGCCACACTCAAATTAGGCTCTGAAATCTCAAATTCTTTGCTGTACTCCAAAATAAAATCTCTTCCATTTTTCTGCATACACTCTCCTAGTACTAGGCCTTCTAGCTTCCATAATCACATTTAAAACTTGCTGAGGAAGCTGAGACCTACCATGCTTCAACACAGAATATGCCAAGCTGTGAGATGAAGAGATTGAAGCTTGACATTGAGCAGATGACCGTCCTTCTGAGATAACAGATGAGGAATCAGAGGTAAAGGCCATGGAGGCTTCTTTACAAGACTCCTTAGAAGTGGAGTACCAGTGTTGCGAGGCCAATCTGGAGCTATCAAAATCATCCTTGGCCTGTCCTGTCTGACCTTTAGTAATACCTTTAGAAGAAGAGGTAGAGGTGGAAAGGCATAGACATGAAGGTTTTCCAACTGAAAGACAGAGCATCCACTTTCCAAGCTGTGTGATGAAACCCCTTTGTGCAATACTTTGGCAGCTGGTGGTTTAGTGGAGAAGCGAACAGATCTATGTCTGGAGTTCCCCATGACACTGTCAATTTCTGAAATACATGAAGATCCAGTTTCCACTCGTGGGGATCCATGATTTGTCTGCTTAATACATCTGCTAGGGAGTTCTGTGCTCCTGGCAGAAACCTTGCCTGAAGAGTCAGTTGCAGGCTTAGCAGTCTCCCATAAAATCATTGCTTGCCTGCATAGAGGATAAGAATGTGTTCCCCCTTGCTTGTCGATGTACCACATGACAGTTGTGTTGTCTGTCAGAATCAACACCTGCCCTGGAAGAAGTAACTCCTTGAACGCCATCAATGCAAACTGGACTGCTAACATCTCCTTCATGTTGATATGTAGATGCTGTAGTCTGGCAGGCCACTTGTCTTGTATCCACTTTCCATTTAGATGAGCTCCCCAAGCAGTGTCGAGGCATCTGTCGTTAAAATCTGACTCGCCTCTGGCGGGTCACAGAGAGTCCCTTGTTTAGGTGACATTCCTGAGCCCACCACAAGAATTCCTTTTGAAGGCAAGGTATTATTTGAATGACAGTGTCCAAATCTTGGCAGTGCTGTGTCCATACATTTTTGAGATACCATTGCAGCTTCCTCATATGCAGTTTGGCATTGGGAAGCACCAGAATACAAGATGCCATGAACCCTAATGCTTGAAGGACTGTCCTTGCAGTCAGCGGACTGATGAGATAGTTGATGGAGTAAAGTGACAGACTCTTTTGTTTGTCCGGGGTTAAAAGGCCATCTGGGCTGCTGTATTCAGTCTCACCCAGAAAGCACATGTCTTGAGAGGGTACTAGACTGGACTTTATTTCGTTCACAGAATACCCTAGGCATCTTAGCACTGCTATGACATATTCCAGATGCTGTAGAAGGTGTTCCTTTTCTTGAGCCAGAATCAGGCAGTCGTCCAAGTAAGGATAAATTTGAATGCCTTGAAGCCTGAAGTAAGCTATCACTGGAGCCAGAACCTTTGTGAATACTCTGGCAGTAGATAAGCCAAAGGGCAATGCAGAGAACTGATAATGAAAATCTCCAGTTGAAACCGCAGATACTTTCTGCAACTTAGCCTTATGGGCACATGAAGGTAAGCTTCCTTGAGATCCAAAGTTACCATCCAGTGATCCTTGCCCAGCAGAGGTAACAGTTGCTGTAACGTCAACATCTTGAACTTGGGAATGTCCAGATAAGTGTTGAGGATAGATAAATCAAAATTGGTCTCCACGTGTTCCCCTTCTTTGGTACTAGGAACAGAGAATAAAATCGAAGCCCCTTTCTGACACAGGGACTGGCTGAATAGCCCCTATCTGGAGTAACTGAGAAACTTGCTTGTGAGCCTCTTTTCTTTGTGGAGGAGGAACATCTGGCATGCCTTTGAAAGGGGCATTGTGTGGAAATAAAATCTGTACCCGTGATGAATGATATCCAGCACCCATCTGTCTTGAGTGATTAAATCCCAATTTTCTTTGAAAAGAGACAATCTTCCTCCCAAAGGAGCTGCCAGGCGAGAGTCCACTGGCAGCTGAAAAGGCAGGTCATTGGTTCTGCTTACGAAAGGACTGACCCCTGCCCTCACCAGAAGTCTGAGCAGGTGAATTGTCTGATCTAGGCCTAAACGAACCTTGAGCCCTGCCCTACCACGTCTAGACCTACCCCTAGACTGGGAACCATAAGCAGGATATGTCCACCCTTAGCAGGCCAATTTCTACTAAACTCCGGAGGCTGCACCTGCAAAAAATCTTTAACAGTCTGCATAGACTTAGCTTTGTCCTCCATTTTCTTTAAAACTGCTTCCACAGGCGGTCCAAACAACACATCAGACTGTAAAGGAGCATCCAAAATCCTGGTCTTAACATGCTCAGCTAAATTCTGATCCTTCAACCATGCATGTCTGCGAAGAACAGAACTAGTAGCAGCCACCCTCGAGGAGGCCTGAACAGCATCAAAACCACACTGCAAAGAATGCTTACCCACTTGTTCAGACACATGAACCAAATCCAGCAATTCTTTACACTCAATACCTTCATCAAAGCATCCACCTTAGATTTCAATTGTGAAAGGAGATAATTCTGATATTTCAGCATATGAAATTGACAATTCAACGCCCTCATGGCTAGAGTGGAAGAAGTATATACTTTCTTACCCCACCTATCCAAAGCCCTTGCCTCTTTATCAGAGGGTACAGGATTTTTAACCACAGAAGCTTTAACACCTTTAGGCCCCTGAGAAACAGTTTCTGGGTCGCCCTGGGACTCTTAAACAAATACTTATGAGCTTCAGGCACCCTATAATACCTATCAGGCTTAACAGGAGCAGGAGGCAAGGAATCAGGGTTCAGAGAAGCCTCTGCAAAACATCCTCCACCACATTCAACACAGGAGGAATAGCTAAGGGCCTATGCTGGGGCAAAACAAGAATTCCCTAAGCCTTTTTCTGGAGTCAGAGTAATCTTGGCCTTCCCATTTAAAGTGTCCCTCGCAGTGAAGAGTCTCTGAAAATCAAAAACCTCAGGTGGAGAAGCTGAAGGAGTGGAATCATCACATCAGAATCAGAATAAGTAGGAAACTCTGGCAAGTCTTCCACAGAAGACTCTGAAGCCAGTGAACACTGTTGAAAACTATCAAACTCCTGTTCCACCCTAGGCCTCTTATCAGGAGGGGGCATAGAACCTCTAATCAGAGTAATCAAATCTTCTGCCATTTTAAGCATATGTTTCTTAGGCACAGAGCGCGAAATGGTAGGAGACGCCCCGACAGAAGCTGAACTTGGCCTTCCTCTAAAAGCTTTGGCAACAGAAGGAGGCCTAACTACCTTGGGAAGAGAGGGAAGAACAGTTACCTGAGAAGCCCCTCAGCCTGGCCTACCTCCTGAGAGGGCACATCCTGTAACAGTAAAGTATCTGCCTGAGACTCCATAGAGACTCCTGGCAAAACCTGTGGCTCCCCTGAGCCTTCTAAAGGACCGGCGTCCGGGACTGCGGTTCCTCACCCTAGACTTCACTGTTTTGTCCTTGCGCTTCTTAGATGAAGCAGGCGTCGGAGCATCCGGCGGCATAGTATAATTACAGCGCTTCCCAAACACTAACCTAGCACAATCAAGCCTCCTCTTAATAGTGCGCTTGTTAAATCTAGCACAAAGCGGCAACCAACAACGTCGTGCTCAGGCCCTAAACAAGGTATACACAATGTATGATAATCCCTATCGGTATCTGCTCCCACAAGAAATACAGTTATTCACTTTTCTGACATCCGGTTAAATACTGAGGCAAGAAAAACCAAAATGTTCCCCAGCGGTTACTTAGCCAACTCTGTATTCGGTCTGAAACTCGGTTTGGAAAATCTCAGCGCCAACCTGCACTGCCAAAATTGCTTCTGCATCGGACCATGCGGCAAAAGACTGAGGAAATGGCGTGGTCATGCGCATTAGTACCCTGGCGTACTGGCGTCAGTCTAAAGCGCCATGACCGGCGCCTTATACTCTGGTATTGACTGGCGGCGGACGCGGACTACCCAATTGTCAGGACTGCAGCAAGGGAAGGCGAAGAACATCTTGCTTTTTCCCACTTTTCTGAGAGTTAAAAAGTTCAGTTACAGGCTTGCTGTTCCTGAACTGTTTGAAAGTTTCTGTGAGGCCATTTTTGCTTGGGCTGAAGGAGGGTCTCTGTGTTCATCAGTGGCAGTGACTAACATTGAGCAGCTTCCCTGCCCCCCGGAGAGGTGGTTACTGACTTGAAACTGTAGTTTTATTGGCCACTAGGGGTCATTTCCATAACTCCTTCATTTGTCCTCAGAGGTGTGGTTTAAGGCAGTAACTTGTAGTTTATTGGCCATTTTGGGTCATTTCCTGTCTTTTCAGCCCCTGCTATAAAAACGCTTTAGCCCGATTTAGCGCGGAGTTGCTACCGTTGCACACTAGGGCAGCAGCGGTTAAGCAGGTTTAAACTATTCGGGCTACCTGAAGTCCACTCTTCAAATTCTCCCATAAAACTACCTTCCTCGAACTATACTACTGATCTAATCAGCTTATCCTATAATTAAAAAGATCATCTCTACTTGACTCCAAGTAGACTATTCTCTATCTGTTAAACGTAGCACTTGCTCCTACAGTACTTATTACCTTGATCGGCACTCTTGTCATAGATAGTACCCCAAAAGGCAACCCCCATTTCGGTCACCCCGTCCCCGGAATCTTTTTTAAAGTTTTTTTTGTCTATTCCTTCTAGCATGTCGAGGGATCAGTTGCTAGTGTCCTCTCCTGCTCAGCTGGTTAACCTGGGAATATTGAGGCAATGTTACAATTGCCTCATGTACCTGAACAACCCTCTCCTCCTCCCACAAAACACAAATACATGCGAGAGATGCAACTATACGGCCAAACTGGAGGCTGAGCTCTCTCAACATAGGACTGGCAAGACCAGTCAGGAAATTAGAAGTTATGTACTCACCATAACGTTCCATCTGAGTAGGTGTATTCATTTGTCTGCAACCTGTGGGTTATGGATCCGATATCGGATCGAACCGCATAGTTTCCAGCTATGGATCCAAGCTCTCAGCTCCTCCCCTCACCCATAATGCCCTGCTCTACCCTCATGACCTCAGATCGAGTTTGCCAAAGCAACAATACCCTCAAAAGGGTAACAAGTAATATGCAGGAAACTGAAAGGCCAGGGGATAGGCGGGATGGTGCAGACAAATGAATACACCTACTCAGATGGAGCGTTATGGTGAGTACATAACTTCTAAATCTGAAGTAGGATATTCATTGTCTGCAACCTGTGGGACAGAGTCCCCAGCTACCTGAATCTTGGGCCATCATGGAAGGATATTCGACACCGCGGAGCCAAAGGATGCTCTACCCCTGGATGCAAGATCCAACTTATAGTGAGAAATAAATGTATGAGATGAAGCCCATGTAGCTGCTGCTGGAAATATCATCCAGAGGAATCCTAGCCTTGAAGGCTGCTGAGGTAGATACTGACCGGGTTGAATGGGCATGAACACCCTCCGGTGCGGGCCTTCCTGGCCTTGATAAGCCAATAAAATGCACTGTGAAATCAGCGGGACAGAGAAACTTTGGAAATTGGCTTGCCCAAATTGAATTTTGCAAAGGAAATAAACAGCTGGTCGGATTGCCTATGACCAGCTGTCCTGTTGAGATAAAATCTTAGTTGCCTGTGAACATCTAGTGAGTGTAGCCTATATTCACCTTTGTTTTCATACTTAGGGAAGAAAACAGGAGGTTAATGGATTGATTGATGTTTGCTTCAGAAGCGATTTTACGAAGGAAGGGCGGGTTGGTCCTGAGGAGACAGTCGGATAAAAAAACAAGTAAGGAGGTTTAGCTGATAAAGCTTGAAGTTCAGAAACTCTCTTGGCTGATGTAATGGCTACCAAAAAGGCTGTCTTGTAAGACAAGAATTTGAGGTCCACTGTAGCAGGCTCGAAAGGGGCGGTCAAGGCCTGTAGGACCAAAGAAAGGTCCCAAGGAGGAACTGCTTGCTTTATAGGGGCCTGAGAAGGAAAGTACCTTTAAGAAAAGTTTTGCACAATTTGGCTGACATAAGAGGATTAGACTCTTGACCAATGTGATAGTGAGAAATTGCGCCAGTTGAACTTTGACTGTGGAACTGCTGGCACCATCATTAAAGAGAGGTTAGAAAATCAAGCACTACGGGAGAGGAACGTGAAGGGATCTAGGCCTTGCCTCCGCCCACAGAGAAGCGTTTCCATTTGCTTGGTAAACCTTTCTAGTGGATGGTTTATGAGCACCAAAATAGCCTTTACGGTGAAGAGATACGGGAGTCCTTATCAAGAGTGGAACTGGAGCAGCCAAGCGGTCAGCTTCAGGCTGTCAGGTTCGGAGGAGGAATGCAGGATGGATGGGATATCAGATCCGAATAGGATCTAGAATCCAGGAGGATTCACCGGTGAGACCTTAGGAAGGGAACCAGATCTGTCGAGGCCAGAACGGGCAATGAGAATCATTCTGCAACCCACCGAGAGGCTTTCTGAAGAACTTGCAGCATCAGAGGCAAGGGTGGATAGGCATACAGAAGACCGGGTGGCCAAGCATGCACCAGAGCGTCTCTTGGGGTACCTCCGGGAGGAGGTATCAGAGCCGAAAAACTGTCGCACTTGGTGTTTGAGGAGAGGCAAAAGATCGCATGAAGGGGTTCCCCACGTGCGAATATCGTTCCGCTACTTGACAATTGAGAGACCACTCGTAAGGGTCAGAATGGTGCGACTGAGCTTGTCCGCTAGGATGTTGGACCGACCGGAATGTGCGTTGCTATGAAAGCGATTGGTGGAATTGCCCATTCCCAAACTCTCATGGCCTCTCGACAAAGAGGGTAAGACCTTGTTCCCCCTTGCTTGTTGATGTACCAGACAACAGACATATTGTCCGATTGAATCGCAATTGTTCCCAAGGAAGAAAGTCCTGAAGTGCTAGCAGCGCTAAGAGCACTGCTCTCATCTCTAGAACATTGATATGCAGTAAGGTCTCTGAATCGTTCCGTGCCTTGGACTGTCCGGCCAAAGTGCCCCCCACCGGCGGGGCGTCCGTGGTCACCGTGGCGAGAGGAGAAGCACAAAATGGGCGACCCTCGTGGAGATCCGGGAGTGGAGCCACCACAAGAGGGACGCTTGCAAGCCTTGCTGATCGCTATGGGATGATACATGGGAGAGCAAGGTATGACCACTGTACTAAGGCGTCCACTGTAGAATGCATATTGAGCCTGGCAAGAGGAAGAAGTGCTATCGGCGAAGCCATGGACCCTAGAGCCCTCAGGACCAACTCCGCTGGAACAGAACATGAATGGAGAATGGCCGCACCTGGAGCTGCAGATTTAGAACTCTGTCCGCAGTGAGGAAGGCTCGTAAACTCCTTGTGTCTAGTCTGGCCCCTATGAAATCTAAGAGCTGAGTGGGTGCCAGGTTGGACTTTTGTATTTATTGTGATGCCCAGAAATGGAGCAAGATGGAGAAAGGAGTCTCGCCGAGAGAAGTAGATGCCTTGTTGGGCGGTGAGGAGCCAGTCGTCCAGGTAGGGAAAGACCTGCACCCCTGAAGCCTCAGGTGGGCGCTACCACTGCTAGTACTTTGGTAAACACCCTGGGGCTGTGGTGAGACCAAAGGGAAGGACCCGGAACTGGTAGTGACTGGCTCCCAGCGAGGCGGAGAAACCTCCTGGAGGCGTCTGTCCATTAGGATGTGGTAGTCTGCGTCCTTGAGATCTATCGAGCACATCCAGTGGCATTCTCCCAGAAGGAGAATAGATTGTAGAGTGACCATTGAATTTTCTTTGGGGACTGCCAGATTCAGGAGAGAGGTCTAGGATTGGTCTTAGTTCCCCGTCTTTTTGGCACTAAAAGAACCTGGAGTAGAACCCTGATCCGATCTGGTCTGGGGGAGCGGGCTGGATGGCTCTTTTCTCTAGCAGATGGCCAATTTCTGCTAAAAGCGGCCTCCTTGACCGGGTGAGTGCGTCTGGGAGGGACTTCATCTTTGGAAGGTGAAGGAAAGACGATATCCCTGGATATGATTTGGAGAACCCAGCGGTCGATGTTATGGACTCCCATGCCGCTAGGTGCCCCTGAGCGTCCCCGACTGCCTCCAGAGTAGAGCAGTCGGGCAGCCCCTCAGGGCTGCTGCGCGGAGCGTTCAGAGAAAGGTTCCCTGGACCCGAAGTTTCTGGGAGCCCCTCTGCCTCTAGGCGGCGTCCTCCCTGTCCTCCTCTGCCACGGAAGGACTGGTTGTCCGGAGCAGGCTGGGACTGCTGCGACTTCGGAACCACATCTTCTTCTGACCCTTTTGGTTCCTAGAATAGGGCCTCTGGGGTGCAGAGAAGCCAGTTCGGCGGCAGACAGCGTCTTCCGTCCTTCTCGCTCTGGGTCAGCGTCCTGAGCGGTCTTGCCAAACAGAGCAGAACCATCAAAGGCGTTAAGCAGCGCCTTGAAGGGCTCAGAAAAATCGCGGTGGAGCCAGGCCTGGCGTCTAGTGACCAGTCCTGTCCCGCAGCTCTAGCGGCCCTCCGTAGCATGGGAGAGTAGCCGCATAGAAGTATTTGTGACTGACCTAAGAGTGGCCATTTTGGTGGAGTGCAGAGCTCTGTCCTCCTCGAAATGGACTCAGAGATGCAGCGTACTCCTTAATAAGGTCTCGCTGCATCCGAATATATGTGCCAAATAGTTCAGCGCCCTTACGAAAGGTGGCGAACTGAACATCCGCTTCCCCAAGCGGTCCATCATCGAACTCCTTGCTCGGTGGGTGGACTGAGGACTCTCTGAGCCAGTTCCCTCTTTGTGGCGCCGCCATCAACATGGCATCTGGGAGGCCTTACTCCAATGGGTCCTGTCAGAAGGCTAAGGATTTTATCAGGTCTTTGGGAATTGGCTCCACGGTGTCGGTTCCTTCCACGCCCTGGTGGTAATAAGGTCCACCAGGGGGTCGGCAGGGGACAAAGAGGTAAACGGGCCCGTTTGAATGCCTCCAAGAACACGGACTTCGTCCGAGGAAGACTTGGGCAGACCACCCCTGATACGGAGCATTTCCATGATGTCTCGAAGGAGACATCCTCGGGGTGACCGTGAGCCTTCCCCTTCCTCCAAGTCCGTGTCTTCAGTGAGAGACTCAGGGGAGTCAATGTGCCTCCTTTTGCGTTATGCTTCGCGAGCCTCCTCTGGGGGGCTGTCAGAGGAGTCCCTCGCAAGCAGCAATTTGCTCCATAGGAGCAACAGGAGCACAAGCAGGCTGTCCCAGGGCGGATGGTGGAAGCCTGGCCCAGTGCAGAGGAGGCGGGGCCGGAGCGAAGCAAGTGCGGGGTCCGGAAACCCTCAACAGAGCCCTCTCCACTACATCAAAAGCGAAGAGCCGACCTCGACCAAAGGATCCGACAATCGGCTCCCCACCGGATCGAAGAGTGGATCGGGCCGGCGCCCAGCACTTTCCGGATCGAAGGGACAGTGCGCTCCGACACAGGCGGCGAAGGAGCACTGATCCCCGGATCCGGCTCGGATCCAGGCTCGAAGATGGTCCGGCCTTTCGAGGCATGGTCGGATCGAAGTACCCAGTACTACTCGGCTCCGACCTCCGGAGAGGTGGTTACTGACTGAAACTGTAGTTTTATTGGCCACTAGGGGTCATTTTCCATAGCTCCTTCATCTTCCTCTCTTAAAAACCTAGTTGCCTCGTGGTTTTGGCGTCATTTCAGGCTTGTTGGCTGTTGGTGAAGCACCCTCCAAGAGAAAAAAAACGCCTGAGAGAAAGAAGGGAGCCACTTTGAGATTAAATTATTTTTTCTCTGTTTATATTGCTAAGTTGTTTTTCTGCATAGCTGCCTAGCAGGCATTATTTCTGGGCTTGTTAAATCTTGATTTCTGTATTAGTAGCTGTATTTAGAGCACAACCAAAAGCTGTTTGCTACAATTTCCTGTTTGCACTTAATTTTTAAATGGATTTTTCTTAAAGAAACTTGCATATTTTCTGTCCTTGACCCTAATTCTTCTTGTGGGGTCATTTACTGCACTGTTATAACTTGATATTGCCTTCAGAACCTCTGCTATCTCTGTAAAACAAAAACAAAAAAAAATAGTACAGTTTGTACCTACCATAAATGTAGATGTCTCGAGGATTCCCTTGCTGCAGTCCCACTGACAATTGGGTATAGTCCGCGTCCCAGTCGGCGCGAATACCAGAGTATAAGGCTGGCGTAGGGTCATAAACATGTAGACTGGCGTCAGTGCGTCCAGGGTACTATCACGCACAGACCGGCGTCATTTCCTCAGTCTTTTCTTGCCCCAGATGTCAGAAGTCACATCCAAAAGACAAGTCCTAAAAACAACCTGCACCAAAAACATGTACAATATATACAGTAATATCTGAAAAATATAAGCATGTAAACTCACCCCACACAACCACCCTGAAACTGGGGAAGGAGGGAGATGGGAGTGGACTGCAGCAAAGGGAATCACCGAACATCTACATTTATGGTAGGTACAAAACAAAAATATGTCTTTCGATCTTCCTTGCTGCAGTCCTGACGGGTGGGTAGAGATCCCAAAGCAGAGGTAAAGGGAGGCTGGCATAAATTATAAAAGAAGTAGCAGGAGCTGACAACATGCCTTGTAAAACAGCTGTTGGCAAAACCAGCTCTAGTCTTAGAGTATACAGGCGGGTGATAATGCCTAGAGAAAGTATGCACTGAACCCAAGTAGCTGCCTCCAGAATGGCCCAGCAGTTGCCACCTTAGAAATGCATGGCAGAGTGGTGGCCCTAGTGGAATGAGGCTCAATCAGCTGAGACCTCTTTGCCATGATAGAGAATAACAAAATGCAATGCAAAAGCCAATCACCTATGGTGAAATAGTTTGTTTTGACAATAAAGGGCTTGCCCTGTGAACTTAGAACAAAAAGCAAACAAGTAACTGCTGAGACTGCCTAAAAATCTTTTAGGTCCTGCTCAAATAATAGCATGTAATTGCCTGTGTACATCTAAAGTTATTGCAAAATCTTTTCCCCTTTATTTTGAGGATCTGCAAAAACGTAGGCAAATGAATAGTTTGGTTTAAAGCCACACTAGAAACTACCTTAGGCATAAAGGAAGGATTAGTACGTAATGATACCCTGTCCTTATGGAAAATCAAAAGGCTCTACTGCCATAAGGGCCTGCAACTCAGACACCCTTCTTGCAGAAGTAATAGCCAACAGAAAAGCAGTCTTCCATGACAAATATTTCAATTCAGCAGTAGCTGCAGGCTCAAAAGGTTGTAGAGTAAGTTTTTCCAACACAAATTGAGATCCCAAGCAGGAGTAGGAGCTCGTGGGGGTCTTATTCTTTGCCCTCTAAGAAACTGCTTGAACAAAGGATCACGAAACAAAGGTGGGTCACAATCATAGTGAGCTGAAATTGCTGCAGCATGAATCTTTATGGAAGAGAAAGACAAACCTTTGTCCAATAATTCAGTAAGATATTGAAGAGCCACACTCAAATTAGGCTCTGAAATCTCCAAATTCTTGCTGTACTCCAAAATAAAAATCTCTTCCATTTTTCTGCATACACTCTCCTAGTACTAGGCCTTCTAGCTTCCATAATCACATTTAAAACTTGCTGAGAGCTGAGACCTACCATGCTTCAACACAGAATATGCCAAGCTGTGAGATGAAGAGATTGAAGCTTGACATTGAACAGATGACCGTCCTTCTGAGATAACAGATGAGGAATCGAGGTAAAGGCCATGGAGGCTTCTTTACAAGACTCCTTAGAAGTGGGTACCAGTGTTGCGAGGCCAATCTGGAGCTATCAAAATCATCCTTGGCCTGTCCTGTCTGACCTTTAGTAATACCTTTAGAAGAAGAGGTAGAGGTGGAAAGGCATAGACATGAAGGTTTTCCAACTGAAAGACAGAGCATCCACTTTCCAAGCTGTGTGATGAAACCCTTTGTGCAATTTGGCAGCTGGTGGTTTAGTGGAGAAGCGAACAGATCTATGTCTGGAGTTCCCCATGACACTGCAATTTCTGAAATACATGAAGATCCAGTTTCCACTCGTGGGGATCCATGATTGTCTGCTTAATACATCTGCTAGAGTTCTGTGCTCCTGGCAGAAACCTCCTGATATTCAAGAGTCAGTTTGCAGGCTTAGCGAGTCTCCCATAAAATCATTGCTTGCCTGCATAGAGGATAAGAATGTGTTCCCCTTGCTTGTCGATGTACCACATGACAGTTGTGTTGTCTGTCAGAATCAACACCTGCCCTGGAAGAAGTAACTCCTGAACGCCATCAATGCAAACTGCACTGCTAACAACTCCTACATGTTGATATGTACATGCTGTGCTCTGGCAGGACACTTGTATTGTATGCACTTTCCATTTCGATGAGCTCCCCAAGCGGTGTCCGAGGCATCTGTCGTTAAAATCTGACTCGGCCTCTGGCCGGTCACACAGACTCCCTTGTTTAGCTGACATTCCTGAGCCCGCCACAGGAATTCCTTTTGAAGGCAAGGTATTATTTGCATGACAGTGTCCAAATCTTGGCAGTGCTGTGTCCATACATTTTGAGATACCATTGCAGCTTCCTCATATGCAGTTTGGCATTGGGAAGCACCAGAATACAAGATGCCATGAACCCTAATACTTGAAGGACTGTCCTTGCAGTCAGCACGGACTGATGAGATAGTTGATGGAAGTAAAGTGACAGACTCTTTTGTTTGTCCGGGGTTAAAAAGGCCATCTGGGCTGCTGTATTCAGTCTCACACCCAGAAAGCACATGTCTTGAGAGGGTACTAGACTGGACTTTATTTAGTTCACAGAATACCCTAGGAAACTTAGCACTGCTATGACATATGCCAGATGCTGTAGAAGGTGTTCCTTTTCTTGAGCCAGAATCAGGCAGTCGCCCAAGTAAGGATAAATTTGAATGCCTTGAAGCGTGAAATAAGCTATCACTGGAGCCAGAACCTTTGTAGAATACTCTGGGCAGTAGATAAGCCAAAGGGCAATGCAGAGAACTGATAATGAAAATCTCCAGTTGAAACATGATACTTTCTGCAACTTAGCCTTATGGGCACATGAAGGTAAGCTTCCTTGAGATCCAAAGTTACCATCCAGTGATCCTTGCCCAGCAGAGGTAACAGTTGCTGTAACGTCAACATCTTGAACTTGGGAATGTCCAGATAAGTGTTGAGGATAGATAAATCCAAAAATTGGTCTCCACGTGTTCCCCTTCTTTGGTACTAGGAACAGTGAGAATAAAATCCGAAGCCCCTTTCTGACACAGGGACTGGCTGAATAGCCCCTATCTGGAGTAACTGAGAAACTTGCTTGTGAGCCTCTTTTCTTTGTGGAGGAGGAACATCTGGCATGCCTTTGAAAGGGGCATTGTGTGGAAATAAAATCTGTACCCGTGATGAATGATATCCAGCACCCATCTGTCTTGAGTGATTAAATCCCAATTTTCTTTGAAAGAGACAATCTTCCTCCCAAAGGAGCTGCCAGGCGAGAGTCCACTGGCAGCTGAAAGGCAGGTCATTGGTTCTGCTTACGAAGGACTGACCCTGCCTCACCAGAAGTCTGAGCAGGTGAACTGTCTGATCTAGGCCTAACGAACCTTGAGCCCTGCCCCTACCACGTCTAGACCTACCCCTAGACTGGGAACCATAAGCAGGATATGTCCACTCCTTACCAGGCCAATTTCTACTAAACTTCGGAGGCTGCACCTGCAAAAAATCTTTAACAGTCTGCATAGACTTAGCTTTGTCCTCCATTTTCTTTAAAACTGCTTCCACAGGCGGTCCAAACAACACATCAGACTGTAAAGGAGCATCCAAAATCCTGGTCTTAACATGCTCAGCTAAATTCTGATCCTTCAACCATGCATGTCTGCGAAGAACAGAACTAGTAGCAGCCACACTGGAGGAGGACTGAACAGCATGAAAAGCACACTGCAATGAATGCTTCACCACTTGTTCAGACACATGAACCAAATCCAGCAATTCTTTACACTCAATACCTTCCGCCAAAGCATCCACCTTAGATTTCAATTGTGAAAGGAGATAATTCTGATATTTCAGCATATGAAATTGACAATTCAACGCCCTCATGGCTAGAGTGGAAGAAGTATGCTTTCTTACACCACCTATCCAAAGCGCTTGCCTCTTTATCAGAGGGTACAGGATTTTTAACCACAGAAGCTTTAACACCTTTAGGCCCCTGAGAAACAGTTTCTGGGTCCGCCTGGGACTCTTAAACAAATACTTATGAGCTTCGGGCACCCTATAATACCTATCAGGCTTAACAGGAGCAGGAGGCAGGGAACCAGGGTTCAGAGAAGCCTCTGCAAAACATCCTCCACCATTCAACACAGGAGGAATAGCTAAGGGCCTATGCTGGGGCAAAACAAGAATTCCCTAAGCCTTTTCTTCTGGAGTCAGAGTAATCTTGGCCTTCCCATTTAAAGTGCTCCCTCATGGAGTGAAGAGTCTCTGAAAATGAAAAATCCTCAGGAGGAGAAGCTGAAGGAGTGGAATCATCCACATCAGAATCAGAATAAGTAGGAAACTCTGGCAAGTCTTCCACAGAAGACTCTGAAGCCTGTGAACACTGTTCAAAACTATCAAACTCCTGTTCCACCCTAGGCCTCTTATCAGGAGGGCATAGAACCTCTAATCAGAGTAATCAAATCTTCTGCCATTTTAAGCATATGTTTCTTAGGCACAGAGCCGGAAATGCTAGGAGAAGCCCCTACAGAAGCTGAACTTGGCCTTCCTCTAAAAGAAGCTTTGGCAACAGAAGGAGAGGCCCTAACTACCTTGGGAAGAGAGGGAAGAACAGTTACCTGAGAAGCCCCCTCAGCCTGGCCTACCTCCTGAGAGGGCACATCCTGTAACAGTAAAGTATCTGCCTGAGACTCCAGAGACTCCTGTAAAACCTGTGGCTCCCCTGAGCCTTCTAAAGGACCGACGTCGGGACTGCGGTTCCTCACCCCTAGAGTGCGCTGTTTTGTCCTTGCGCTCCTTAGGTGAAGCAGGCGTCCGGAGCATCCGGCGGCATATAATTCGCAACGCTTCCCAAACACTAACCTAGCACAATCAAGCCTCCTCTTAATAGTGCGCTTGTTAAATCTAGCACAAGAGCGGCAACCAACAACGCCGTGCTCAGGCCCTAAACAAGGTATACACAATGTATGATAATCCTATGCGTATCTGCTCCCCACAAGGAATACAGTTCTTCACTTTTCTGACATCCGGTTAAATACTGAGGCAAGAAAAACCAAAATGTTCTAGCGAGTTGCTTAGCCAACTCTGTATTCGGTCTGAAACTCCGGTTCGAAAATCTCAGAACGCCAACCTGCACTCGCAAAATTGCTTCTGCATCGGACCATGCGGCAAAAAGACTGAGGAAATGGCGCCGGTCATGCGCATTAGTACCCTGACGCACTGACGCCAGTCTAAGGCGCCATGACCGGCGTTATACTCTGGTATTCGGGCCGACTGGGACGCGGACTATACCCAATTGTCAGGACTGCAGCAAGGGAAGACGAAGAACATCTTGCTTTTTTCCCACTTTTCTGAGAGTTAAAAAAGTTCAGTTACAGGCTTGCTGTTCCTGAACTGTTTGAAAGTTTCTGTGAGGCCATTTTTGCTTGGGCTGAAGGAGGGTCTCTGTGTTCATCAGTGGCAGTGACTAACATTGAGCAGCTTCCCTGCCCCCCGGAGAGGTGGTTACTGACTTGAAACTGTAGTTTTATTGGCCACTAGGGGTCATTTCCATAACTCCTTCATTTGTCCTCAGAGGAGTGGTTTAAGGCAGTAACTTGTAGTTTATTGGCCATTTTGGGTCATTTTCTGTCTTTTCCAGCCCCCTGCTATAAAGCACGCTTTAGCCCGATTTAGCGCGGAGTTGCTACCGTTGCACACTAGGGCAGCAGCGGTTAAGCAGGTTTAAACTATTCGGGCTACCTGAAGTCCACTCTTCAAATTCTCCCATAAAACTACCTTCCTCGAACTATACTACTGATCTAATCAGCTTATCCTATAATTAAAAGATCATCTCTACTTGACTCCAAGTAGACTATTCTCTATCTGTTAAACGTAGCACTTGCCTACAGTACTTATTACCTTGATACGCACTCTTGTCATAGATAGTACCCCAAAAGGCAACCCCCATTTCGGTCACCCGTCCCCGAATCTTTTAAAGTTTTTTTGTCTATTCCTTCTAGCATGTAGAGGATCAGTTGCTAGTGTCCTCTCCTGCTCAGCTGGTTAACCTGGGAATATTGAGGCAATGTTACAATTGCCTCATGTACCTGAACAACCCTCTCCTCCTCCCACAAAACACAAATACATGCGAGAGATGCAACTATACGGCCAAACTGGAGGCTGAGCTCTCTCAACATAGGACTGGCAAGACCAGTCAGGAAATTAGAAGTTATGTACTCACCATAACGTTCCATCTGAGTAGGTGTATTCATTTGTCTGCAACCTGTGGGTTATGGATCCGATATCGGATCCGAAGCCGCATAGTTTCCAGCTATGGATCCAAGCTCTGAGCTCCTCCCCTCACCCATAATGCCCTGCTCTACCCTCATGACCTCAGATCGGGTTTGCCAAAGCAACAATACCCTCAAAAGGGTAACAAGTAATATGCAGGAAACTGAAAGGCCAGGGGGATAGGAGGGCGGGATGGTTGCAGACAAATGAATACACCTACTCAGATGGAGCGTTATGGTGAGTACATAACTTCTAAATCTGAAGTAGGATATTCATTGTCTGCAACCTGTGGGACAGAGTCCCCAGCTACCTGAATCTTGGGCCATCATGGAAGGATATTCAGAGACTGAGCCAAAGGATGCTCTACCCCTGGATGCAAGATCCAACTTATAGTGAGAAATAAATGTATGAGATGAAGCCCATGTAGCTGCAAATATCATCAGAGGAATCCTAGCCTTGAAGGCTGCTGAGGTAGATACTGACCGGGTTGAATGGGCATGAACACCCTCCTCAGGCCTTCCTGGCTGATAAGCCAATAAAATGCACTGTGAAATCAGCGGGACAGAGAAACTGGAAATTGGCTTGCCCAAATTGAATTTTGCAAAGGAAATAAACAGCTGGTCGGATTGCCTATGACCAGCTGTCCTGTTGAGATAAAATCTTAGTTGCCTGTGAACATCTAGTGAGTGTAGCCTATATTCACCTTTGTTTTCATACTTAGGAAGAAAACAGGAGGTTAATGGATTGATTGATGTTTGCTTCAGAAGTTTATTTTAGGAAGGAAGGACGGAGTTGGTCCTGGGAGGAGACACGGTCCGGATAAAAAAACAAGTAAGGAGGTTTAGCTGATAAAGCTTGAAGTTCAGAAACTCTCTTGGCTGATGTAATGGCTACCAAAAAGGCTGTCTTGTAAGACAAGAATTTGAGGTCCACTGTAACCCTTGGGCTCGAAAGGGGCGGTCAAGGCCTGTAGGACCAAAGAAAGGTCCCAAGGAGGAACTGCTTGCTTTATAGGGGGCCTGAGAAGGAAAGTACCTTTAAGAAAAGTTTTGCACAATTTGGCTGACATAAGAGGATTAGACTCTTGACCAATGTGATAGTGAGAAATTGCCGCCAGTTGAACTTTGACTGTGGAACTGCTGGCACCATCATTAGAGAGAGGTTAGAAAATCAAGCACTACGGGGAGAGGAACCGTGAAGGGATCTAGGCCTTGCAGCTCCGCCCACACAGAAGCGTTTCCATTTGCTTGATAAACCTTTCTAGTGGATGGTTTATGAGCCGCCACCAAAATAGCCTTTACGGTGAAGAGATACCGAGTCCTTATCAAGAGGAACTGGAGCAGCCAAGCGTCAGCTTCAGGCTGTCAGGTTCGGAGGAGAATGCAGGATGGATGGGATATCAGATCGGAATAGGATCTAGAATCCAGGAGGATTCACGAGTGAGACCTTAGGAAGGGGAACCAGATCTGTCGAGGCCAGAACGGAGCAATGAGAATCATTCTGCAACCCACCCGAGAGGCTTTCTGAAGAACTTGCAGCATCAGAGGCAAGGGTGGATAGAAGCATACAGAAGACGGGTGGCCAAGCATGCACCAGAGCTGCCTCTTGGGGTACCTCGGGAGGAGGTATCAGAGCCGAAAAACTGTCGCACTTGGTGTTTGAGGGAGAGGCAAAAGATGCATGAAGGGGTTCCCCACGTGCGAATATGCGTTCCGCTACTTGACAATTGAGAGACCACTCGTAAGGGGTCAGAATGGTGCGACTGAGCTTGTCCGCTAGGATGTTGGACCCGACCGGAATGTGCGTTGCTATGAGAAAGCGTTGGTGGAGATTGCCCATTCCCAAACTCTCATGGCCTCTCGACAAAGAGGGTAAGACCTTGTTCCCCTTGCTTGTTGATGTACCAGACAACAGACATATTGTCGATTGAATCGCAATTGTTCCTAGGAAGAAAGTCCTGAAGTGCTAGCAACGCTAAGAGCACTGCTCTCATCTCTAGAACATTGATATGCAGTAAGGTCTCTGAATCGTTCCACGTGCCTTGGACTGTCCGGCCCATAAGTGCCCCCACCCGAGGGCGTCCGTGGTCACCGTGGCGAGAGGAGAAGCACAAAATGGGCGACCCTGAGATCCGGGAGTGGAGCCACCACAAGAGGGACCGCTTGCAAGCCTTGCTGATCGCTATGGGATGATACATGGGAGAGCAAGGTATGACCACTGTACTAAGGCGTCCACTGTAGAATCGCATATTGAGCCTGGCAAGAGGAAGAAGTGCTATCGGCAAGCCATGGACCCTAGAGCCCTCAGGACCAACTCGGCTGGAACAGAACATGAATGGAGAATGGCCGCACCTGAGCTGCAGATTTAGAACTCTGTCCGCATGAGGAAGGCTCGTAAACTCCTTGTGTCTAGTCTGGCCCCTATGAAATCTAAGAGCTGAGTGGGTGCCAGGTTGGACTTTGTATTTATTGTGATGCCCAGAAATGGAGCAAGATGGAGAAAGGAGTCTCAGCCGAGAGAAGTAGATGCCTTGTTGGGGCGTAAGGAGCCAGTCGTCCAGGTAGGGAAGACCTGCACCCCCTGAAGCCTCAGGTGGGCGCTACCACTGCTAGTACTTTGGTAAACACCCTGGGGCTGTGGTGAGACCAAAGGGAAGGACCGGAACTGGTAGTGACTGGCTCCCAGCGAGGCGGAGAAACCTCCTGGGCGTCTGTCCATTAGGATGTGGTAGTGCAGCGTCCTTGAGATCTACTCGAGCACATCCAGTGGCATTCTCCCAGAAGGGGAGAATAGATTGTAGAGTGACCATTCGAATTTTTCTTTGGGGACTGCCAGATTCAGGAGAGAGGTCTAGGATTGGTCTTAGTTCCCCGTCTTTTTGGCACCAAAAGAACCTGGAGTAGAACCCTGATCCGATCTGGTCTGGGAAACGGGCTGGATGGCTCTTTTCTCTAGCAGATGGCCAATTTCTGCTAAAGCGGCCTCCCTTTGACGGGTGGTACGTCTGGGAGGGACTTCATCTTTGGAAGGTGAAGGAAAGGAATGCGATATCCCTGGATATGATTTGGAGAACCCAGCGTCCGATGTTATGGACTCCCATGCCGCTAGGTGCCCAGCGTCCCCGACTGCCTCCAGAGTAGAGCAGTCGGCCCCTCAGGGCTGCTGCGGGCCGTTCAGAGAAAGGTTCCCTGGACCCGAAGTTTCTGGGAGCCCTCTGCCTCTAGGGCGGCGTCCTCCCTGTCCTCCTCTGCCACGGAAGGACTGGTTGTCGGGCAGGCTGGGACTGCTGCGACTTCGGAACCACATCTTCTTCTGACCCTTTTGGTTCCTAGAATAGGGCCTCTGGGTGCAGAGAAGTTGATTCGGAAGCAGACAGCGTCTTCCGTCCTTCTCGCTCTGGGTCAGCGTCTCATGAACGGTCTTGCCAAACAGAGCAGAACCATCAAAGGGGCGTTCAAACGACGCCTTGAAGGGCTCAGAAAATGCAGTGGCGGAGCCAGGCCTGACGTCTAGTGACCAGTCCTGTCCCGAGCTCTGCAGCGCCCTCCGTAGCATGGGAGAGTAGCGCACAGAAGTATTTGTGACTGACCTAAGAGTGGCCATTTTGGTGGAGTGCAGAGCTCTGTCCTCCTCCGAAATGGACTCAGGGGATGCAGCGTACTCCTTAATAAGGTCTCGCTGCATCCGAATAACATGTGCCAAATAGTTCAAGCCCTTACCGAAAAAGGTGGCGAACTGAACATCCGCTTCCCCAAGCGGTCCATCATCGAGACTCCTTGCTCGGTGGGTGGACTGAGGACTCTCCTGAGCCAGTTCCCTCTTTGTGGCCGCCGCCATCAACATGGCATCTACAGGAGGCCTTACTCCAATGGGTCCTGTCAGAAGGCGGGCTAAGGATTTTATCAGGTCTTTTGGGGAATTGGCTCCACGGTGTCGGTTCCTTCCACTTCGCCCTGGTGGTAATAAGGTCCACCAGGGGAGTCGGCAGGGGACACCAAGAGGTAGACGGGCCCGTTGAATGCCTCCAAGAACACGGACTTCGTCGAGGAAGACTTGGGGGCAGACCACCCCCTGATACGGAGCATTTCCATGATGTCTCCGAGAGACATCCTCGGGGTGACCGTGGGGTTTCTTCCTTCCTCCAAGTCCGTGTCTTCAGTGAGAGACTCAGGGGAGTCAATGTGCCTCCTTTTGCAGTATGCTTGCGAGGAGCCTCCTCTGGGGCTGTCAGGAGGAGTCCTCGCAGCAGCAATTTGCTCCATAGGAGCAACTTGGGGCACAGAAACGGGCTGTCCCAGGGGCGGATGGTGGAAGCCTGGCCCAGTGCAGAGGGAGCGGGACGGAGCCGGGCAAGTGCCGGGTCCGAAACCTCAACAGAGCCTCTCACTACATCAAAAGCCGAAGGGGAGCCGACCTCGACCAAAGGATCCGACAATCGGCTCCCCTCGGATCCGAAGAGTGGATCGGAGCGGCGAAGCTTTCGGATCGAAGGGACAGTGCGCTCCGACACAGACGGCGCCAAGGAGCACTGATCCCCCGGATCGGCTGGATCCAGGCTCCGAGAGATCGGGTCCGACGCGCTACTCGAGGGCATGGTCGATCCGGTACCCAGTACTATCGGCTCCGACCTCCCCGGCTCCGGCTGCTCGGCTCCAGCTGCTCCGAACCGGAAGCGGTCGGAGAAGGAGCAACAGGCTTGAAAAAGGGTGTTGAGCTCCCCGGAGGGGGAGGCAAGAGCACTCCATCTGCATCTGGGCCTGGATGAACCTTCATCATCCGGTCCAGATCAGCATCCCAGCTATGGGTAGATCTCGACGAGGCTACCGAGGTAGGCCTGGAATGCCTCCTCGATAGCCTGCTGATCGGTCTCCTCCTCCTCAGGACCCGGTGAGAAGCACACAGGTGACCGAGCCGAGAAGGAGAGACCGCTCCAACAAGGAAGCCGGGAGAAGCCGCTTGGCTGGCGGGGCAAACAGAGGTCTCGGCCCGCCCTGTGGTGCTTCTCCCTCCGGTCCTTTAGATGCATCCCTCTCCTGTCCTGAAGCGGGAGTTTGAGTCCCAGGAGCAGGAGGGGGTGCTACCGGGGAACAGCTGCAGCCGCAGGAGTCTCCGAAGGAGCGGGGTCGGAGCAGTCGGCGGTAAAGACCCGCCAAGACCAGCTTGGACCTCCGCCCTCAGTGCCCTGGGGTTGAACCCTGCACAAATGGAACAGCCAGATGTGAGGTGTTCAACCCCAAGACACTACACTACAAAGTGTGGCCATCAGTCGGTGAGAGCTTATGGCCACACTCGAGCATTTAGAAAAAATGACTTAGGCTGGTCAGCCATAGTCAAATTAACCAAAAGTTACA
Source organism: Protopterus annectens (assembly GCF_019279795.1). Lineage (NCBI taxonomy): Eukaryota > Metazoa > Chordata > Ceratodontiformes > Protopteridae > Protopterus > Protopterus annectens. The sequence goes on along the minus strand of NC_056737.1, from coordinate 1,708,584,584 downwards.
GAAGTAACTTAAAACAATAAACTATAAAAAGCACACAGGCCTCACACACACTCCACGCATTACCAGCGAGGGAGGAATAAAATATACTACTGTAAATAAAATTAAACTAAAAACAGTCAATAAAAATAGGAAACCTACAACTTTCACACAAAAAAGTTTAAAGAAAGCAAAAATATTCTATTTTAGTACAAGAAAATTCCACTTAGCTGAGAGCTATAGAAACCACATCCAGTTACCATGTGGCAAACAAGATCTGAGGTCATGAGGGTAGAGCAGGGCATTATGGGTGAGGGAGGAGCTAAGAGCTTGGATCCATAGCTGGAAACTATGCCGGTTCGGATCCGATATCGGATCCATAACCCACAGGTTGCAGACAAATGAATATCCTACTTCAGATGAGAAGGTTACCACACACACTATAGACCCAGTCTCACATAGTACCATTACAACCTCAAATCATACACATAAACACACAAAGACATACTCGTAGGCTCTGATCAAAAATCTACCAAAACAGCAGAGGCCACCAAAGCAGACACCCAAACAACCACCACCTCAGAACACAACACCTGCAACACATAGACCTCACAGTCAGAGTGTCAAACAGTCACAGCCCTTAAGGCCAAACACAATGCCAGACACACTAGTCATTGGTGACTCCACAGCCAGACACACTGGCGTCGCTCACCAGACTGAGTAAGGAGAAGGTCACAGTAAGCTGCCTGTCGGGCGCTAGAATCCGCCACATAGCCAAGCACTCTGGTCTCTCAACAGCAGGTACAAATATGACTCAGTCATTGTCCACGCTGGTGTAAGCGACCTGAGGCGTACCTCCTTGGACTACATGAAAAGAGACATTGAGGAGCTCTCTGATTATGTAGCCCAGGCAGGTATGACCCTGACCTTGAGCAGTATCCTACCTTCACCAAGAATGATGCCACAATACAGAGATAAGATGATCAGCTTTAACAATTGGCTTAAACACTGGTGTCATTCAAAGGGGATCCAGTGTCTGTCTGCCTGGGATGACATGCTGGACAAGCCACGCTGCTTAAGAGGGCGGCTTGCACCTGTCACCCTGGGATTCGGATATTGGCAAGGCTCTTGCCACCCCATAGTGCCTTTTTTAGGCAAGGCTCAAATTCTAAACCTACCACCCTAGAACACAAAAAGGAAAAAACTAAGGGTAATGCTGCTCAATGCCAGAAGTCTAAATCTCAAAATGCACACTCGAGGCCCTTCTCAGTATGGAGAACATCGATGTCTGTGCTGTGACAGAAACCTGGTTCAAGGCTCCTGAGAGCACCCCAGCTATCAGGTTTTACCTCATATCATGCGTTCGGCCCCAAAATCCGGACAATACCAAGAAAGGAGGGTATCCATATTCATCAAGGACACCCACACCTCAAGACTGGTGGCAGCATACGATGCATCGGAGACCATCCAGGTGCAATTAACCATAGGCAAGACTGCTCTGCAAATTGTAGCATGTTACAGGCCACCCTCACAAACTCAGGAACCTCACATGGCCTTCCTGAAAACACTAGAGGGATAAATGTATCACCAAACACCATCATACTAGGTGACTTCAATTACCCTAATATAGACTGGGAACACTACTCAAGCCCAAACACCCTAGCCCAAAAGTTCCTGGAATTCATAAACTCAAATGCCATGGAACAACTAGTCACCATCCCACAAGAGGAGATAACATGCTTGATCTCATCATCACGAACATGGGAGCACAATGTTCAACACGGTGTACCCCTCACTGGTGAGATCAGACCACAAACTAATCTCGCTGGAGGTCCTCATCCCACCCCACCTGAAATAAAAAGACCACAGTAAAGAACTTCTCAAAAGCCGACTTCACACTTCTAAAGACTAGTGTGGTCTCCTTTAAGGCCCCGAGCAGTGGAAAACAGTACTCAAGCAGCTGAATCACTTACAAATGCCTTCTACCAGCACCTGCAGGACTGCATGGATAAGGCAATCCCAAGCAAAACAAAGACTCTTTGTACCAAAGGCAAGCGTCCAGTCTGGTGGACCCCAGCCATAAACAAACTCTACAACAAAGGAGGAAGCTACTACAAGATAGAGCAAAATCCTTAAAGGTAAGACACCCTTGATCACTATAAGTAAAAACTAAGAGCTCTCATAAAATCATCCAAAGCAAATTTCGAGAAAAATAGCTAAAGACTCAAAGACAATCATAAGGCCTTCTTTAGCTATGTTAGAAACCTGGGAGGAAACTCCCAGATATGCTCAGAACTAGTTCAAAATGATGTGAAGATTACTGATCCTACAGACATTGCCAACATACTGGCTGACAGGTTCAGTGCAAACTTCTCCCCCTCCCCAAAGGAGATATCTATACCAAGCGATTGCAGCCCCCAAACATCTCCAGCCCAAGTGAGAACTGCTCTCCAAAGCAAAAACACAGCATCCATGGGACCTGATGGTGTCCCCGGCTGTGTGCTCCATGAACTCAATGAGAATTAAACCCACAGCTAGGACAGCTGTTTAATCAAAGTCTTACCTCTGGATGCATTGCAGGGGTGGCGCACTGCAACTGTGGTACCACTTCACAAAGCGGTGCCTCCACCGACCCTGGAAATTACCGGCCCATTAGCTTGACAAGCCTTATCTGCAAAGCCATGGAGAGGATCATAATGGACCTCATAAATAAAGACATAGGGAATTTGCAGACTTTGGATCCAACCCAGTTTGGCTTTGTCAAAGGCAGATCATGCCTTTTAAACTTGGTTGACTTTTGAAACAGTCACCAAAGCCATTGATGAGGAAAGGCAGTCCATACAGCCTACCTCGATCTGGCTAAGGCCTTGATACAATACCCCTTTCGGGTATCATTGAAAAACTCATCAGCTTAAATGTCAACCCATACATCACAAGATGGGTTGCAAACTGGCTGAGTGACAGAACCCACAGGGTCAGAGTTGCTGGCGCCATGTCAGACTCAAAGCCTGTCACAAGTGGTGTCCCACAGGGCTCAGTCCTGGGCCCACTCTTGTTTGGCATCTACTTTCAGTACAAGCAAACACAGGAGGGTTATGGCTGACAAAGTTTGCAGATGACTGCAAACTGGGCCATAGTAGAAAACACATCTGATACAGATATCCTTCAGAAGGGTCTCACAGAAGCGGATAACTGGTGCCAGAGCCACGGCCTAAAGTTAAATGCCAAAAATGCATAGTCATACCCTTGGGAAAAACAAGGTTACCCTAGCTACCAAATAGGTGGCAATCCACTGAGCACAGAAGAAGTTATCAGGGACCTGGGGACCCAGGTTGATAGTAGTCTGTCATTCGACACCCATGTAGCTAAAGTAGTTAGGAAGACCTTCTACATTGCCCACCTTATCATGAAGGGATTCTCATCTAGATCAAGGGAGGTCATAGTCTCCTTTACTCATCACTCATCAGACCAATGATTGAGTACAATGCCCCATTGAATGTATCTGACCCGACACTTGCAGCAGCTGGAGGCCACAAAGTTCCTCACCAAAAGGATAAAGGGTCTCAAAAATCTGTCCTATGCTGCCCGACTGAAAGAACTCCAGCTCTATTCAGTAAACGCTTACGCTTGCTCAGAGGTGACCTTTGCCTAACATACAAGGCCATGTCAAACCCAGATTTGATGAATATGCTTCACCTCAAAAATCTAGATCCATCAGAGCCACAAGGCGGAGACTTAAACCTTGACGGCTATTAATAGGACGTGCTGGAGGGATAGATTCATCACCCAAAGACTCCCTATGCTGTGGAACAAAATCCCGGTACATGTGAGGCAGAGCACCTCGCTGGCCTTGTTCAAGAGAAATCTTGACCAATGGATGGGAGATCACAGATATACCCCAGGGATTACCTCAGTGTCACTGCTCGACAGAGGCACAGCAAAATAATGGGTATAGTTCCCCATACTAAAGGGGTGGCGTAAGCCACAAAACAATGGGCTAGGCTTGTAAATGCCCTCGGGCAGATAGCCTAGTATGAACCTATGAACCTATGAACCTATAAGTTCATCACAAAGTATAGACTTAACCTAATACTTGGTGGTGACATTCACCCCAACACTGGCCCACCCACTTCAGATACACATACCCCCTCTACTTGCAACCTAAGCTACAAACCTACAATTAATAGGGCAACTAACTCTCTCCTAGCCTGTCATCTCAATATTAGAAGCATTAATAACAAGGTACATGAATTGCATGCACTTCTGGATGTCCACTCCCCTGAGATTCTCTGTTTATCTGAAACCTGGTTAAAACCTAACACTACAGACAATGAAGTGTTACCACTTGTGTACAACATACACAGGCTGGATCGTGCTTCCAGGACGTGTGTGTGTGTGTGTGGGGGGGGGGGGGTAGCTGTACTCTATATAAATCTGAGTTGAATGTCACCATAGATGTAATACAACCACCTCAGATTAATAACTCCGAGATTCTTGCCACCAAATTGCAACTTAATAAAAGGAAATGCATCAATATAATCTGTATGTACATTCCCCCAGGTAACAATATACCTACACTTGAAGATATCCTGCACTGGCTATCATGTCACTACCCCCAAGAAACCCTACTACTTGGAGACTTTAACATAGACTGGGGCACCTGTTCCTCAGAATCCCCAACCACCCATACTAACCTGCATGCATTTACACAAATCATATCCACCCCTACCAGGATATGTAAACTCAACCAAAAAGAAAGCATACTTGACTGGATACTCAAATAGTCACCCCCAACTGTACACCTCTGGCACCCTCCCTGATGGCCTAAGCGATCATCTTCTCACATATGTAATTAAGCACAATGCCATTAATTCCCAACAACCCTTACTTAGAAAGGTTAGAAACAATAAAAACCTTGACCCTACCAAATTCGAACAAGAACTAAACTCATGTAATTGGTCAATTCTAAAACACCTCCCCTTAGAAGAAGTAGTAGCATACTTTAACAACAAATTCCTTGAGATCCTTGATTTGCATGCACCTGCTCATTCAAAGAGAACAAAGGCAAAAACTACGCCACGGCTTCCTAAAGAGTCTAAACTCAAAATTACCCTTAGAAACAAAGCATGGGCTTTATGGCATTCTTCTAAAGACCCCCAAGGTCACATTAAATACAGGCAATCCAGGAACGAAACTAAAAAATCCATTTTACAAGACAAAAAACGATACTACTGTAATTTACAGACAGTAAATCAAAATAACCCTCAGAAGTTTTGGACAGGTTTAAATAATCTACTACATCCTGGACAAACTTCAACCCCAATCCCTGCTGCTACTATTGATAAAACCCCTGAAGAGGTTTGACAGTTTTAACCGATTCTTTACGGAGACAATTCAAGCCCTAGCTAGCCAACTACCTCCTAGCTCCCCTGGTCCTGAAAGTACCACCCCTAGAAACCTAATCGCGTTCAGCTTCCAACCAGTCGCCACTTCACTTATCCGTACCTTGATCAAAAAATTAAAACCCACTACTTTCTGTTGATCAACTCCCTGCCGAGTACCTACAAAAATCAGCTGATGCTATTGCTTACCCCATCTCAATACTAATCAATCGAACCATAGTAGAAGCTAAAATTCCCACCATCTGGAAAATATCCTATGTAATCCCACTTCACAAAGGAGGCAGCTCTACTGAATTCTCCATTTATAGGCCAATAGCTATACTCTCTCCACTTGCAAAGATTATGGAAAAATGTATTTATAGACAACTCATGCACCACCTAATCCAGAATCACCTTATGGCAGACACTCAGCATGGTTTCCGTCCTCATCACAGCACTACTTCAGCCCTCCTAGCCTTACCAACACCATCATCGCAACAATAAATTATATATCCTCAGCCCTCTTCTTGGATCTTTCCAAGGCATTCGATATGGTTGATCACCAACTTTTAATCCACACCCTGAAAACATTCTGTCTAGATACTAGAGCCCTTCAATGATTTCAACACTACCTGAATGGGTCGACAGCAAGCTGTCCTCTGGCAGAACAAACTCTCTAATCTTCTACCTAACACCCTCGGAGTACCACAAGGCTCTATACTAGGGCCCTTGCTGTTCTCCATCTTCATTAACGACCTTTATACTGTCATCCCAAAAGTCAGCTGTATCCAATATGCTGATGACTCTACTCTGATTTGCTCGGCCGCATCTCCAACAGAGTTATGGTCAGCTACCCAGACCACCTTTAATACAATATAAAACTGGCTTTCTGAACATAGTCTGATCCTACATCCCAAAAAAACTAAAATGCTGTTATTTTCACCAACACGTAGGTCTACCGCTTTCACCTTTACCATAAATTCAAATGATGGCACAATAATCTCCCTGACCCTTCTACAAAACTATTAGGTGTCATCATAAATAATAATCTAAAATTCGACCTACATGTTAACCAAACTATCAAAACCATCAATAAAAAACTAGGGTCACTTTACAGAATAAAGGCCTTCCTAACCCCTCCAGCTAAAATGGCCATAGCTCGCTCTCACCTTCTTTCAACCCTTCTGTATGCATCCTCTCTACTCTCGAATGTAAACACTGTCCTTAAACTCTCAATTTGCTACAACCACATTGCCAGGTTTCCCACTGGGCTGCCTTTTAGGACACATCATTGCATCAATCAAAATCAGCTTGGGTGGCTTGAACTACCCAGCCTAATCCACTATAAACAACTGATTATGGCCTATAAAATCCTCTATAATCCAGACAATACTCCTGCACTTAAAAATATTATCACCCCCTATAACAATCCTAGACCGCTTCGATCCTCTAACAAACTACTGATTCAGACTAGCAAAATTAACACCATAGCCGGTGACTCTCTCTTTGCAAACTCTGTAAGTACACCCTGGAACTCTCTTCCAGCTGATATCACCTTACTTTCTACCTTAGGTCAATTTAAAACTAAACTCAAACAACATTTGGCACTTAACTGGCTATGTCAATGTATCAAGCCTGGCTAACACTCTCTAGAATGTGTAAAAATCTGTTAACCAGCTTACTGTGAAATTTAATTTAATTCTGACTTACGCTCGGGATTAACTCTAACCTGTGGAACTTGTTTAACTTGGTTACTTATGTAATCACTGTAAAAAGTCTGTTTGTAATATGTTTTGCTTGTATTATGCAATGCTGCATCTGCTTACCCTTGGAGCTTTTCTCCCCGGGCTTTCGCTGAAAATGGACATGCATCCAGTCAACAAATGTAAAATAAAATAAATAAATAAATTTAGCTTGAGGCCACGACTATGACACCAGGTATCCGTCTCAGTAAGGCCCTTTTGGAGGATGTCCGTGTCAGCCGGAGAGTCAATTTTGGCCCCCATTTTGCAGTCATCGGCGAACTTGGTTAGCCATAGTCCTCCTGTGTTTGCCTGTATTTCTGAGAAGTATATGCCGAACAGTAGGGGTCCCAGGACAGAGCCTTGCGGGACACCACTTGTGACTGGTTTAGTCTCGGACCTGGAGCCCGCTATTCTTACCATGTGTCTTCTGTCTTTAAGCCAGATGGCAACCCATCTCGTGACGTAGGGGTTTATGTTGAGGGTGGTC